>NW_027017229.1:0-201360 GCF_036013445.1 Caloenas nicobarica
GAGCCCAGTAGAGCCCGACAGGGCCCGACAGGGCCCGACAGGGCCCAGTAGAGCCCGACAGAGCCCGACAGAGCCTGACAGAGCCCGACAGGGACCGACAGGGCCCGACAGAGCCCGACAGAGCCCGACAGGGCCCGACAGGGCCCAGTAGAGCCCGACAGAGCCCGACAGACGCCAACAGAACCCGACAGAGCCCGACAGGGCCCGACAGGGCCCGACAGAGCCCGACAGGGCCCGACAGAGCCCGACAGAGCCCGACAGGGCCCGACAGGGCCCAGTAGAGCCCGACAGAGCCCGACAGAGCCCGACAGGGCCCGACAGGGCCCGACAGGGCCCGACAGAGCCCGACAGGGCCCGACAGGGCCCGACAGAGCCCAGTAGAGTCCGACAGAGCCCGACAGAGCCCGACAGGGCCCGACAGGGCCCAGTAGAGCCCGACAGAGCCCGACAGAGCCCGACAGAGCCCGACAGGGCCCGACAGGGCCCAGTAGAGCCCGACAGAGCCCGACAGAGCCCGACAGAACCCGACAGAGCCCGACAGGGCCCGACAGAGCCCGACAGAGCCCGACAGAGCCCGACAGGGCCCGACAGGGCCCAGTAGAGCCCGACAGAGCCCGACAGAGCCCGACAGGGCCCGACAGGGCCCGACAGGGCCCGACAGAGCCCGACAGGGCCCGACAGGGCCCGACAGAGCCCAGTAGAGCCCGACAGAGCCCAACAGAGCCCGACAGGGCCCGACAGGGCCCAGTAGAGCCCGACAGAGCCCGACAGAGCCCGACAGGGCCCGACAGAGCCCGACAGAGCCCGACAGGGCCCGACAGGGCCCGACAGGGCCCAGTAGAGCCCGACAGAGCCCGACAGAGCCCGACAGAACCCGTGAGAGCCCGACAGAGACCGACAGGGCCCGACAGAGCCCGACAGAGCCCGACAGGGCCCAGTAGAGCCCGACAGAGCCCGACAGAGCCCGACAGAGCCCGACAGGGCCCGACAGGGCCCAGTAGAGCCCGACAGAGCCCGACAGGGCCCGACAGAGCCCGACAGAGCCCGATATGGCCCGACAGAGCCCGACAGAGCCCGACTGAGCCCGACAGGGCCCGACAGGGCCCAGTAGAGACCGACAGAGCCCGACAGAGCCCGACAGAACCCGACAGGGCCCAGTAGAGCCCGACAGAGCCCGACAGAGCCCGACAGGGCCCGACAGGGCCCAGTAGAGCCCGACAGAGCCCGACAGAGCCCGACAGAGCCCGACAGGCCCGACAGAGCCCGACAGAGCCCGACAGAGCCCGACAGGGCCCAGTAGAGCCCGACAGAGCCCGACAGGGCCCGACAGAGCCCGACAGAGCCCGACAGGGCCCAGTAGAGCCCGACAGAGCCCGACAGAGCCCGACAGAGCCCGACAGAGCCCGACAGAGCCCGACAGGACCCGACAGGGCCCGACAGAGCCCGACAGGGCCCGACAGAGCCCGACAGAGCCCGACAGAGCCCGACAGGGCCCGACAGAGCCCGACAGAGCCCGACAGGGCCCAGTAGAGCCCGACAGAGCCCGACAGAGCCCGACAGAGCCCAACAGAGCCCGACAGAGCCCAGTAGAGCCCGACAGAGCCCGACAGAGCCCGACAGAGCCCGACAGGTCCCAGTAGAGCCCGACAGAGCCCGACAGAGCCCGACAGAGCCCAGTAGAGCCCGACAGAACCCGACAGAGCCCGACAGAGCCCGACAGAGCCCAGTAGAGCCCGACAGAGCCCGACAGGGCCTGACAGGGCCCGACAGGGCCCAGTAGAGCCTGACAGAGCCCGACAGAGCCCAGTAGAGCCCAGTAGAGCCCGACAGAGCCCGACAGAGCCCGACAGAGCCCGACAGGGCCCGACAGAGCCCGACAGAGCCCGACAGGGCCCGACAGAGCCCGACAGAGCCCGACAGGGCCCGACAGGGCCCAGTAGAGCCCGACAGAGCCCGACAGAGCCCAGTAGAGCCCAGTAGAGCCCGACAGGGCCCGACAGGGCCCGACAGGGCCCAGTAGAGCCCGACAGAGCCCGACAGAGCCTGACAGAGCCCGACAGGGACCGACAGGGCCCGACAGAGCCCGACAGAGCCCGACAGGGCCCGACAGGGCCCAGTAGAGCCCGACAGAGCCCGACAGAGCCCGACAGAACCCGACAGAGCCCGACAGGGCCCGACAGGGCCCGACAGAGCCCGTCAGGGCCCGACAGAGCCCGACAGAGCCCGACAGGGCCCGACAGGGCCCAGTAGAGCCCGACAGAGCCCGACAGAGCCCGACAGGGCCCGACAGGGCCCGACAGGGCCCGACAGAGCCCGACAGGGCCCGACAGGGCCCGACAGAGCCCAGTAGAGCCCGACAGAGCCCGACAGAGCCCGACAGGGCCCGACAGGGCCCAGTAGAGCCCGACAGAGCCCGACAGAGCCCGACAGGGCCCGACAGAGCCCGACAGAGCCCGACAGGGCCCGACAGAGCCCGACAGAGCCCGACAGGGCCCAGTAGAGCCCGACAGAGCCCGACAGAGCCCGACAGAGCCCGACAGGGCCCGACAGGGCCCAGTAGAGCCCGACAGAGCCCGACAGGGCCCGACAGAGCCCGACAGAGCCCGACAGAGCCCGATATGGCCCGACAGAGCCCGACAGAGCCCGACAGAGCCCGACAGGGCCCGACAGGGCCCAGTAGAGACCGACAGAGCCCGACAGAGCCCGACAGAACCCGACAGGGCCCAGTAGAGCCCGACAGAGCCCGACAGAGCCCGACAGAGCCCGACAGGGCCCAGTAGAGCCCGACAGAGCCCGACAGAGCCCGACAGAGCCCGACAGGCCCGACAGAGCCCGACAGAGCCCGACAGAGCCCGACAGGGCCCAGTAGAGCCCGACAGAGCCCGACAGGGCCCGACAGTGCCCGACAGAGCCCGACAGAGCCCGACAGAGCCCGACAGGGCCCAGTAGAGCCCGACAGAGCCCGACAGAGCCCGACAGGGCCCGACAGAGCCCGACAGAGCCCGACAGGACCCGACAGGGCCCGACAGAGCCCGACAGGGCCCGACAGAGCCCGACAGAGCCCGACAGAGCCCGACAGGGCCCGACAGAGCCCGACAGAGCCCGACAGGGCCCAGTAGAGCCCGACAGAGCCCGACAGAGCCCGACAGAGCCCAACAGAGCCCGACAGAGCCCAGTAGAGCCCGACAGAGCCCGACAGAGCCCGACAGAGCCCGACAGGGCCCGACAGGGCCCAGTAGAGCCCGACAGAGCCCGACAGAGCCCGACAGAGCCCGACAGGGCCCGACAGGGCCCGACAGAGCCCGACAGGGCCCGACAGGGCCCGACAGGGCCCAGTAGAGCCCGACAGAGCCCGACAGAGCCCGACAGAACCCGTCAGAGCCCGACAGAGCCCGACAGAGCCCGACAGAGCCCGACAGGGCCCAGTAGAGCCCGACAGAGCCCGACAGAGCCCGACAGAGACCGACAGGGCCCGACAGAGCCCGACAAGCCCGACAGAGCCCGACAGGGCCCGACAGGGCCCAGTAGAGCCCGACAGAGCCCGACAGGGCCCGACAGAGCCCGACAGAGCCCGACAGAGCCCGATATGGCCTGACAGAGCCCGACAGAGCCCGACAGAGCCCGACAGGGCCCGACAGGGCCCAGTAGAGCCCGACAGAGCCCGACAGAGCCCGACAGAACCCGACAGAGCCCGACAGGGCCCGACAGAGCCCGACAGAGCCCGACAGGGCCCGACAGAGCCCGACAGAGCCCGACAGGGCCCGACTGGGCCCAGTAGAGCCCGACAGAGCCCGACAGAGCCCGACAGGGCCCGACAGAGCCCGACAGGGCCCGACAGGGCCCGACAGAGCCCAGTAGAGCCCGACAGAGCCCGACAGAGCCCGACAGGGCCCGACAGGGCCCAGTAGAGCCCGACAGAGCCCGACAGAGCCCGACAGGGCCCGACAGAGCCCGACAGAGCCCGACAGGGCCCGACAGGGCCCGACAGGGCCCAGTAGAGCCCGACAGAGCCCGACAGAGCCCGACAGAACCCGTCAGAGCCCGACAGAGCCCGACAGGGCCCGACAGAGCCCGACAGAGCCCGACAGGGCCCAGTAGAGCCCGACAGAGCCCGACAGAGCCCGACAGAGCCCGACAGGGCCCGACAGGGCCCAGTAGAGCCCGACAGAGCCCGACAGGGCCCGACAGAGCCCGACAGAGCCCGACAGAGCCCGATATGGCCCGACAGAGCCCGACAGAGCCCGACAGAGCCCGACAGGGCCCGACAGGGCCCAGTAGAGCCCGACAGAGCCCGTCAGAGCCCGACAGAACCCGTCAGAGCCCGACAGAGCCCGACAGGGCCCGACAGAGCCCGACAGAGCCCGACAGGGCCCAGTAGAACCCGACAGAGCCCGACAGAGCCCGACAGAGCCCGACAGGGCCCGACAGAGCCCGACAGAGCCCGACAGGGCCCAGTAGAGCCCGACAGAGCCCGACAGAGCCCGACAGAGCCCGACAGGGCCCGACAGAGCCCGACAGAGCCCGACAGGGCCCAGTAGAGCCCGACAGAGCCCGACAGAGCCCGACAGAGCCCGACAGAGCCCGACAGGGCCCGACAGGGCCCGACAGAGCCCGACAGGACCCGACAGGGCCCGACAGAGCCCGACAGGGCCCGACAGAGCCCGACAGAGCCCGACAGAGCCCGACAGGGCCCGACAGAGCCCGACAGAGCCCGACAGGGCCCAGTAGAGCCCGACAGAGCCCGACAGAGCCCGACAGAGCCCGACAGAGCCCTGTAGAGCCCGACAGAGCCCGACAGAGCCCGACAGAGCCCGACAGGGCCCGACAGGGCCCAGTAGAGCCCGACAGAGCCCGACAGAGCCCGACAGAGCCCGACAGGGCCCGACAGAGCCCGACAGAGCCCGACAGGGCCCGACAGGGCCCGACAGAGCCCAGTAGAGCCCGACAGAGCCCGACAGAGCCCGACAGAACCCGTCAGAGCCCGACAGAGCCCGACAGAGCCCGACAGGGCCCAGTAGAGCCCGACAGAGCCCGACAGAGCCCGACAGAGACCGACAGGGCCCGACAGAGCCCGACAGAGCCCGACAGAGCCCGACAGGGCCCGACAGGGCCCAGTAGAGCCCGACAGAGCCCGACAGGGCCCGACAGAGCCCGACAGAGCCCGACAGAGCCCGACAGAGCCCGACAGGGCCCGACAGGGCCCAGTAGAGCCCGACAGAGCCCGACAGAGCCCGACAGAACCCGACAGAGCCCGACAGGGCCCGACAGAGCCCGACAGAGCCCGACAGAGCCCGACAGGGCCCGACAGGGCCCAGTAGAGCCCGACAGAGCCCGACAGAGCCCGACAGGGCCCGACAGGGCCCGACAGGGCCCGACAGAGCCCGACAGGGCCCAACAGGGCCCGACAGAGCCCAGTAGAGCCCGACAGAGCCCGACAGAGCCCGACAGGGCCCGACAGGGCCCAGTAGAGCCCGACAGAGCCCGACAGAGCCCGACAGGGCCCGACAGAGCCCGACAGAGCCCGACAGGGCCCGACAGGGCCCGACAGGGCCCAGTAGAGCCCGACAGAGCCCGACAGAGCCCGACAGAACCCGTCAGAGCCCGACAGAGCCCGACAGGGCCCGACAGAGCCCGACAGAGCCCGACAGGGCCCAGTAGAGCCCGACAGAGCCCGACAGAGCCCGACAGAGCCCGACAGGGCCCGACAGGGCCCAGTAGAGCCCGACAGAGCCCGACAGGGCCCGACAGAGCCCGACAGAGCCCGATATGGCCCGACAGAGCCCGACAGAGCCCGACTGAGCCCGACAGGGCCCGACAGGGCCCAGTAGAGACCGACAGAGCCCGACAGGGCCCGACAGAGCCCGACAGAGCCCGAAAGGGCCCGACAGGGCCCAGTAGAGCCCGACAGAGCCCGACAGAGCCCAGTAGAGCCCAGTAGAGCCCGACAGGGCCCGACAGGGCCCGACAGGGCCCAGTAGAGCCCGACAGAGCCCGACAGAGCCTGACAGAGCCCGACATGGACCGACAGGGCCCGACAGGGCCCGACAGAGCCCGACAGGGCCCGACAGGGCCCAGTAGAGCCCGACAGAGCCCGACAGAGCCCGACAGAACCCGACAGAGCCCGACAGGGCCCGACAGAGCCCGACAGAGCCCGACAGAGCCCGACAGAGCCCGACAGGGCCCGACAGAGCCCGACAGAGCCCGACAGGACCCGACAGGGCCCGACAGAGCCCGACAGGGCCCAGTAGAGCCCGACAGAGCCCGACAGAGCCCGACAGAGCCCGACAGAGCCCAGTAGAGCCCGACAGAGCCCGACAGAGCCCGACAGAGCCCGACAGGGCCCGACAGGGCCCAGTAGAGCCCGACAGAGCCCGACAGAGCCCGACAGGGCCCGACAGAGCCCGACAGAGCCCGACAGGGCCCAGTAGAGCCCGACAGAGCCCGACAGAGCCCGACAGAGCCCAATAGAGCCCGACAGAACCCGACAGAGCCCGACAGAGCCCGACAGAGCCCAGTAGAGCCCGACAGAGCCCGACAGGGCCTGACAGGGCCCGACAGGGCCCAGTAGAGCCGGACAGAGCCCGACAGAGCCCAGTAGAGCCCAGTAGAGCCCGACAGAGCCCGACAGAGCCCGACAGAGCCCGACAGGGCCCGACAGAGCCCGACAGAGCCCGACAGGGCCCGACAGAGCCCGACAGAGCCCGACAGGGCCCGACAGGGCCCAGTAGAGCCCGACAGAGCCCGACAGAGCCCAGTAGAGCCCAGTAGAGCCCGACAGGGCCCGACAGGGCCCGACAGGGCCCAGTAGAGCCCGACAGAGCCCGACAGAGCCTGACAGAGCCCGACAGGGACCGACAGGGCCCGACAGGGCCCGACAGAGCCCGACAGGGCCCGACAGGGCCCAGTAGAGCCCGACAGAGCCCGACAGAGCCCGACAGAACCCGTCAGAGCCCGACAGAGCCCGACAGGGCCCGACAGAGCCCGACAGAGCCCGACAGGGCCCAGTAGAGCCCGACAGAGCCCGACAGAGCCCGACAGAGCCCGACAGGGCCCGACAGGGCCCAGTAGAGCCCGACAGAGCCCGACAGGGCCCGACAGAGCCCGACAGAGCCCGATATGGCCCGACAGAGCCCGACAGAGCCCGACTGAGCCCGACAGGGCCCGACAGGGCCCAGTAGAGACCGACAGAGCCCGACAGAGCCCGACAGAACCCGACAGGGCCCAGTAGAGCCCGACAGAGCCCGACAGAGCCCGACAGAGCCCGACAGGGCCCAGTAGAGCCCGACAGAGCCCGACAGAGCCCGACAGAGCCCGACAGGCCCGACAGAGCCCGACAGAGCCCAACAGAGCCCGACAGGGCCCAGTAGAGCCCGACAGAGCCCGACAGGGCCCGACAGAGCCCGACAGAGCCCGACAGGGCCCAGTAGAGCCCGACAGAGCCCGACAGAGCCCGACAGAGCCCGACAGAGCCCGACAGGGCCCGACAGAGCCCGACAGAGCCCGACAGGACCCGACAGGGCCCGACAGAGCCCGACAGGGCCCGACAGAGCCCGACAGAGCCCGACAGAGCCCGACAGGGCCCGACAGAGCCCGACAGAGCCCGACAGGGCCCAGTAGAGCCCGACAGAGCCCGACAGAGCCCGACAGAGCCCGACAGAGCCCGACAGAGCCCAGTAGAGCCCGACAGAGCCCGACAGAGCCCGACAGAGCCCGACAGAGCCCGACAGGGCCCGACAGAGCCCGACAGAGCCCGACAGGGCCCAGTAGAGCCCGACAGAGCCCGACAGAGCCCGACAGAGCCCAATAGAGCCCGACAGAACCCGACAGAGCCCGACAGAGCCAGACAGAGCCCAGTAGAGCCCGACAGAGCCCGACAGGGCCTGACAGGGCCCGACAGGGCCCAGTAGAGCCGGACAGAGCCCGACAGAGCCCAGTAGAGCCCAGTAGAGCCCGACAGAGCCCGACAGAGCCCGACAGAGCCCGACAGGGCCCGACAGAGCCCGACAGAGCCCGACAGGGCCCGACAGAGCCCGACAGAGCCCGACAGGGCCCGACAGGGCCCAGTAGAGCCCGACAGAGCCCGACAGAGCCCAGTAGAGCCCAGTAGAGCCCGACAGGGCCCGACAGGGCCCAACAGGGCCCAGTAGAGCCCGACAGAGCCCGACAGAGCCTGACAGAGCCCGACAGGGACCGACAGGGCCCGACAGGGCCCGACAGAGCCCAGTAGAGCCCGACAGAGCCCGACAGAGCCCGACAGAACCCGACAGAGCCCGACAGGGCCCGACAGAGCCCGACAGAGCCCGACAGAGCCCGACAGAGCCCGACAGGGCCCGACAGAGCCCGACAGAGCCCGACAGGACCCGACAGGGCCCGACAGAGCCCGACAGGGCCCGACAGAGCCCGACAGAGCCCGACAGAGCCCGACAGGGCCCGACAGAGCCCGACAGAGCCCGACAGGGCCCAGTAGAGCCCGACAGAGCCCGACAGAGCCCGACAGAGCCCGACAGAGCCCAGTAGAGCCCGACAGAGCCCGACAGAGCCCGACAGAGCCCGACAGGGCCCGACAGGGCCCAGTAGAGCCCGACAGAGCCCGACAGAGCCCGACAGAGCCCGACAGGGCCCGACAGAGCCCGACAGAGCCCGACAGGGCCCGACAGGGCCCGACAGGGCCCAGTAGAGCCCGACAGAGCCCGACAGAGCCCGACAGGGCCCAGTAGAGCCCGACAGAGCCCGACAGAGCCCGACAGAACCCGTCAGAGCCCGACAGAGCCCGACAGAGACCGACAGGGCCCGACAGAGCCCGACAGAGCCCGACAGAGCCCGACAGGGCCCGACAGGGCCCAGTAGAGCCCGACAGAGACCGACAGGGCCCGACAGAGCCCGACAGAGCCCGACAGAGCCCGACAGGGCCCGACAGGGCCCAGTAGAGCCCGACAGAGCCCGACAGAGCCCGACAGAACCCGACAGAGCCCGACAGGGCCCGACAGAGCCCGACAGAGCCCGACAGAGCCCGACAGGGCCCGACAGAGCCCGACAGAGCCCGACAGGGCCCAGTAGAGCCCGACAGAGCCCGACAGAGCCCGACAGAGCCCGACAGAGCCCGACAGAGCCCGACAGGGCCCGACAGAGCCCGACAGGGCCCAGTAGAGCCCGACAGAGCCCGACAGAGCCCGACAGAGCCCAATAGAGCCCGACAGAACCCGACAGAGCCCGACAGAGCCCGACAGAGCCCAGTAGAGCCCGACAGAGCCCGACAGGGCCTGACAGGGCCCGACAGGGCCCAGTAGAGCCGGACAGACCCCGACAGAGCCCAGTAGAGCCCAGTAGAGCCCGACAGAGCCCGACAGAGCCCGACAGAGCCCGACAGGGCCCGACAGAGCCCGACAGAGCCCGACAGGGCCCGACAGAGCCCGACAGAGCCCGACAGGGCCCGACAGGGCCCAGTAGAGCCCGACAGAGCCCGACAGAGCCCAGTAGAGCCCAGTAGAGCCCGACAGGGCCCGACAGGGCCTGACAGAGCCCGACAGGGACCGACAGGGCCCGACAGGGCCCGACAGAGCCCGACAGGGCCCGACAGGGCCCAGTAGAGCCCGACAGAGCCCGACAGAGCCCGACAGAACCCGACAGAGCCCGACAGGGCCCGACAGAGCCCGACAGAGCCCGACAGGGCCCGACAGAGCCCGACAGAGCCCGACAGGGCCCGACAGGGCCCAGTAGAGCCCGACAGAGCCCGACAGAGCCCGACAGGGCCCGACAGGGCCCGACAGGGCCCGACAGAGCCCGACAGGGCCCGACAGGGCCCGACAGAGCCCAGTAGAGCCCGACAGAGCCCGACAGAGCCCGACAGGGCCCGACAGGGACCAGTAGAGCCCGACAGAGCCCGACAGAGCCCGACAGGGCCCGACAGAGCCCGACAGAGCCCGACAGGGCCCGACAGAGCCCGACAGAGCCCGACAGGGCCCAGTAGAGCCCGACAGAGCCCGACAGAGCCCGACAGAGCCCGACAGGGTCCGACAGGGCCCGATATGGCCCGACAGAGCCCGACAGAGCCCGACAGGGCCCGACAGAGCCCGACAGAGCCCGATATGGCCCGACAGAGCCCGACAGAGCCCGACAGAGCCCGACAGGGCCCGACAGGGCCCAGTAGAGACCGACAGAGCCCGACAGAGCCCGACAGAACCCGACAGGGCCCAGTAGAGCCCGACAGAGCCCGACAGAGCCCGACAGAGCCCGACAGGGCCCAGTAGAGCCCGACAGAGCCCGACAGAGCCCGACAGAGCCCGACAGGCCCGACAGAGCCCGACAGAGCCCAACAGAGCCCGACAGGGCCCAGTAGAGCCCGACAGAGCCCGACAGGGCCCGACAGTGCCCGACAGAGCCCGACAGAGCCCGACAGAGCCCGACAGGGCCCAGTAGAGCCCGACAGAGCCCGACAGAGCCCGACAGAGCCCGACAGGGCCCGACAGAGCCCGACAGAGCCCGACAGGACCCGACAGGGCCCGACAGAGCCCGACAGGGCCCGACAGAGCCCGACAGAGCCCGACAGAGCCCGACAGGGCCCGACAGAGCCCGACAGAGCCCGACAGGGCCCAGTAGAGCCCGACAGAGCCCGACAGAGCCCGACAGAGCCCAACAGAGCCCGACAGAGCCCAGTAGAGCCCGACAGAGCCCGACAGAGCCCGACAGAGCCCGACAGGGCCCGACAGAGCCCGACAGAGCCCGACAGGGCCCGACAGGGCCCAGTAGAGCCCGACAGAGCCCGACAGAGCCCGACAGAACCCGTCAGAGCCCGACAGAGCCCGACAGAGCCCGACAGAGCCCGACAGGGCCCAGTAGAGCCCGACAGAGCCCGACAGAGCCCAACAGAGACTGACAGGGCCCGACAGAGCCCGACAGAGCCCGACAGAGCCCGACAGGGCCCGACAGGGCCCAGTAGAGCCCGACAGAGCCCGACAGAGCCCAACAGAGACTGACAGGGCCCGACAGAGCCCGACAGAGCCCGACAGAGCCCGACAGGGCCCGACAGGGCCCAGTAGAGCCCGACAGAGCCCGACAGGGCCCGACAGAGCCCGACAGAGCCCGACAGAGCCCGATATGGCCTGACAGAGCCCGACAGAGCCCGACAGAGCCCGACAGGGCCCGACAGGGCCCAGTAGAGCCCAACAGAGCCCGACAGAGCCCGACAGAACCCGACAGAGCCCGACAGGGCCCGACAGAGCCCGACAGGGCCCGACAGAGCCCAGTAGAGCCCGACAGAGCCCGACAGAGCCCGACAGGGCCCGACAGGGCCCAGTAGAGCCCGACAGAGCCCGACAGAGCCCGACAGGGCCCGACAGAGCCCGACAGAGCCCGACAGGGCCCGACAGAGCCCGACAGAGCCCGACAGGGCCCAGTAGAGCCCGACAGAGCCCGACAGAGCCCGACAGAGCCCGACAGGGCCCGACAGGGCCCAGTAGAGCCCGACAGAGCCCGACAGGGCCCGACAGAGCCCGACAGAGCCCGACAGAGCCCGATATGGCCCGACAGAGCCCGACAGAGCCCGACAGAGCCCGACAGGGCCCGACAGGGCCCAGTAGAGACCGACAGAGCCCGACAGAGCCCGACAGAACCCGACAGGGCCCAGTAGAGCCCGACAGAGCCCGACAGAGCCCGACAGAGCCCGACAGGGCCCAGTAGAGCCCGACAGAGCCCGACAGAGCCCGACAGAGCCCGACAGGCCCGACAGAGCCCGACAGAGCCCGACAGAGCCCGACAGGGCCCAGTAGAGCCCGACAGAGCCCGACAGGGCCCGACAGTGCCCGACAGAGCCCGAAAGAGCCCGACAGAGCCCGACAGGGCCCAGTAGAGCCCGACAGAGCCCGACAGAGCCCGACAGAGCCCGACAGGGCCCGACAGAGCCCGACAGAGCCCGACAGGACCCGACAGGGCCCGACAGAGCCCGACAGGGCCCGACAGAGCCCGACAGAGCCCGACAGAGCCCGACAGGGCCCGACAGAGCCCGACAGAGCCCGACAGGGCCCAGTAGAGCCCGACAGAGCCCGACAGAGCCCGACAGAGCCCAACAGAGCCCGACAGAGCCCAGTAGAGCCCGACAGAGCCCGACAGAGCCCGACAGAGCCCGACAGGGCCCGACAGGGCCCAGTAGAGCCCGACAGAGCCCGACAGAGCCCGACAGAGCCCGACAGGGCCCGACAGGGCCCGACAGAGCCCGACAGGGCCCGACAGGGCCCGACAGGGCCCAGTAGAGCCCGACAGAGCCCGACAGAACCCGTCAGAGCCCGACAGAGCCCGACAGAGCCCGACAGAGCCCGACAGGGCCCAGTAGAGCCCGACAGAGCCCGACAGAGCCCGACAGAGCCCGACAGGGCCCGACAGAGCCCGACAAAGCCCGACAGAGCCCGACAGGGCCCGACAGGGCCCAGTAGAGCCCGACAGAGCCCGACAGGGCCCGACAGAGCCCGACAGAGCCCGACAGAGCCCGATATGGCCTGACAGAGCCCGACAGAGCCCGACAGAGCCCGACAGGGCCCGACAGGGCCCAGTAGAGCCCGACAGAGCCCGACAGAGCCCGACAGAACCCGACAGAGCCCGACAGGGCCCGACAGAGCCCGACAGAGCCCGACAGGGCCCGACAGAGCCCGACAGAGCCCGACAGGGCCCGACTGGGCCCAGTAGAGCCCGACAGAGCCCGACAGAGCCCGACAGGGCCCGACAGGGCCCGACAGGGCCCGACAGAGCCCGACAGGGCCCGACAGGGCCCGACAGAGCCCAGTAGAGCCCGACAGAGCCCGACAGAGCCCGACAGGGCCCGACAGGGCCCAGTAGAGCCCGACAGAGCCCGACAGAGCCCGACAGGGCCCGACAGAGCCCGACAGAGCCCGACAGGGCCCGACAGGGCCCGACAGGGCCCAGTAGAGCCCGACAGAGCCCGACAGAGCCCGACAGAACCCGTCAGAGCCCGACAGAGCCCGACAGGGCCCGACAGAGCCCGACAGAGCCCGACAGGGCCCAGTAGAGCCCGACAGAGCCCGACAGAGCCCGACAGAGCCCGACAGGGCCCGACAGGGCCCAGTAGAGCCCGACAGAGCCCGACAGGGCCCGACAGAGCCCGACAGAGCCCGACAGAGCCCGATATGGCCCGACAGAGCCCGACAGAGCCCGACAGAGCCCGACAGGGCCCGACAGGGCCCAGTAGAGCCCGACAGAGCCCGACAGAGCCCGACAGAACCCGTCAGAGCCCGACAGAGCCCGACAGGGCCCGACAGAGCCCGACAGAGCCCGACAGGGCCCAGTAGAGCCCGACAGAGCCCGACAGAGCCCGACAGAGCCCGACAGGGCCCGACAGAGCCCGACAGAGCCCGACAGGGCCCAGTAGAGCCCGACAGAGCCCGACAGAGCCCGACAGAGCCCGACAGGGCCCGACAGAGCCCGACAGAGCCCGACAGGGCCCAGTAGAGCCCGACAGAGCCCGACAGAGCCCGACAGAGCCCGACAGGGCCCGACAGAGCCCGACAGAGCCCGACAGGACCCGACAGGGCCCGACAGAGCCCGACAGGGCCCGACAGAGCCCGACAGAGCCCGACAGAGCCCGACAGGGCCCGACAGAGCCCGACAGAGCCCGACAGGGCCCAGTAGAGCCCGACAGAGCCCGACAGAGCCCGACAGAGCCCGACAGAGCCCAGTAGAGCCCGACAGAGCCCGACAGAGCCCGACAGAGCCCGACAGGGCCCGACAGGGCCCAGTAGAGCCCGACAGAGCCCGACAGAGCCCGACAGAGCCCGACAGGGCCCGACAGGGCCCGACAGAGCCCGACAGAGCCCGACAGGGCCCGACAGGGCCCGACAGGGCCCAGTAGAGCCCGACAGAGCCCGACAGAGCCCGACAGAACCCGTCAGAGCTCGACAGAGCCCGACAGAGCCCGACAGGGCCCAGTAGAGCCCGACAGAGCCCGACAGAGCCCGACAGAGACCGACAGGGCCCGACAGAGCCCGACAGAGCCCGACAGAGCCCGACAGGGCCCGACAGGGCTCAGTATAGCCCGACAGAGCCCGACAGGGCCCGACAGAGCCCGACAGAGCCCGACAGAGCCCGACAGAGCCCAGTAGAGCCCGACAGAGCCCGACAGAGCCCGACAGAACCCGACAGAGCCCGACAGGGCCCGACAGAGCCCGACAGAGCCCGACAGAGCCCGACAGGGCCCGACAGGGCCCAGTAGAGCCCGACAGAGCCCGACAGAGCCCGACAGGGCCCGACAGGGCCCGACAGGGCCCGACAGAGCCCGACAGGGCCCAACAGGGCCCGACAGAGCCCAGTAGAGCCCGACAGAGCCCGACAGAGCCCGACAGGGCCCGACAGGGCCCAGTAGAGCCCGACAGAGCCCGACAGAGCCCGACAGGGCCCGACAGAGCCCGACAGAGCCGAACAGGGCCCGACAGGGCCCGACAGGGCCCAGTAGAGCCCGACAGAGCCCGACAGAGCCCGACAGAACCCGTCAGAGCCCGACAGAGCCCGACAGGGCCCGACAGAGCCCGACAGACCCCGACAGGGCCCAGTAGAGCCCGACAGAGCCCGACAGAGCCCGACAGAGCCCGACAGGGCCCGACAGGGCCCAGTAGAGCCCGACAGAGCCCGACAGGGCCCGACAGAGCCCGACAGAGCCCGATATGGCCCGACAGAGCCCGACAGAGCCCGACTGAGCCCGACAGGGCCCGACAGGGCCCAGTAGAGACCGACAGAGCCCGACAGAGCCCGACAGAACCCGACAGGGCCCAGTAGAGCCCGACAGAGCCCGACAGAGCCCGACAGAGCCCGACAGGGCCCAGTAGAGCCCGACAGAGCCCGACAGAGCCCGACAGAGCCCGACAGGCCCGACAGAGCCCGACAGAGCCCAACAGAGCCCGACAGGGCCCAGCAGAGCCCGACAGAGCCCGACAGGGCCCGACAGAGCCCGACAGAGCCCGACAGGGCCCAGTAGAGCCCGACAGGGCCCGACAGAGCCCGACAGAGCCCGACAGAGCCCGACAGAGCCCGACAGGGCCCGACAGAGCCCGACAGAGCCCGACAGGACCCGACAGGGCCCGACAGAGCCCGACAGGGCCCGACAGAGCCCGACAGAGCCCGACAGAGCCCGACAGGGCCCGACAGAGCCCGACAGAGCCCGACAGGGCCCAGTAGAGCCCGACAGAGCCCGACAGAGCCCGACAGAGCCCGACAGAGCCCGACAGGGCCCGACAGAGCCCGACAGAGCCCGACAGGGCCCAGTAGAGCCCGACAGAGCCCGACAGAGCCCGACAGAGCCCAATAGAGCCCGACAGAACCCGACAGAGCCCGACAGAGCCCGACAGAGCCCAGTAGAGCCCGACAGAGCCCGACAGGGCCTGACAGGGCCCGACAGGGCCCAGTAGAGCCGGACAGAGCCCGACAGAGCCCAGTAGAGCCCAGTAGAGCCCGACAGAGCCCGACAGAGCCCGACAGAGCCCGACAGGGCCCGACAGAGCCCGACAGAACCCGACAGGGCCCGACAGAGCCCGACAGAGCCCGACAGGGCCCGACAGGGCCCAGTAGAGCCCGACAGAGCCCGACAGAGCCCAGTAGAGCCCAGTAGAGCCCGACAGGGCCCGACAGGGCCCGACAGGGCCCAGTAGAGCCCGACAGAGCCCGACAGAGCCTGACAGAGCCCGACAGGGACCGACAGGGCCCGACAGGGCCCGACAGAGCCCGACAGGGCCCGACAGGGCCCAGTAGAGCCCGACAGAGCCCGACAGAGCCCGACAGAACCCGACAGAGCCCGACAGGGCCCGACAGAGCCCGACAGAGCCCGACAGGGCCCGACAGAGCCCGACAGAGCCCGACAGAGCCCGACAGGGCCCAGTAGAGCCCGACAGAGCCCGACAGAGCCCGACAGGGCCCGACAGGGCCCGACAGGGCCCGACAGAGCCTGACAGGGCCCGACAGGGCCCGACAGAGCCCAGTAGAGCCCGACAGAGCCCGACAGAGCCCGACAGGGCCCGACAGGGACCAGTAGAGCCCGACAGAGCCCGACAGAGCCCGACAGGGCCCGACAGAGCCCGACAGAGCCCGACAGGGCCCGACAGAGCCCGACAGAGCCCGACAGGGCCCAGTAGAGCCCGACAGAGCCCGACAGAGCCCGACAGAGCCCGACAGGGCCCGACAGGGCCCAGTAGAGCCCGACAGAGCCCGACAGGTCCCGACAGAGCCCGACAGAGCCCGATATGGCCCGACAGAGCCCGACAGAGCCCGACAGAGCCCGACAGGGCCCGACAGGGCCCAGTAGAGACCGACAGAGCCCGACAGAGCCCGACAGAACCCGACAGGGCCCAGTAGAGCCCGACAGAGCCCGACAGAGCCCGACAGAGCCCGACAGGGCCCAGTAGAGCCCGACAGAGCCCGACAGAGCCCGACAGAGCCCGACAGGCCCGACAGAGCCCGACAGAGCCCGACAGAGCCCGACAGGGCCCAGTAGAGCCCGACAGAGCCCGACAGGGCCCGACAGTGCCCGACAGAGCCCGACAGAGCCCGACAGAGCCCGACAGGGCCCAGTAGAGCCCGACAGAGCCCGACAGAGCCCGACAGAGCCCGACAGGGCCCGACAGAGCCCGACAGAGCCCGACAGGACCCGACAGGGCCCGACAGAGCCCGACAGGGCCCGACAGAGCCCGACAGAGCCCGACAGGGCCCAGTAGAGCCCGACAGAGCCCGACAGAGCCCGACAGAGCCCAACAGAGCCCGACAGAGCCCAGTAGAGCCCGACAGAGCCCGACAGAGCCCGACAGAGCCCGACAGGGCCCGACAGAGCCCGACAGAGCCCGACAGGGCCCGACAGGGCCCAGTAGAGCCCGACAGAGCCCGAGAGAGCCCGACAGAACCCGTCAGAGCCCGACAGAGCCCGACAGAGCCCGACAGAGCCCGACAGGGCCCAGTAGAGCCCGACAGAGCCCGACAGAGCCCAACAGAGACTGACAGGGCCCGACAGAGCCCGACAGAGCCCGACAGAGCCCGACAGGGCCCGACAGGGCCCAGTAGAGCCCGACAGAGCCCGACATGGCCCGACAGAGCCCGACAGAGCCCGACAGAGCCCGATATGGCCTGACAGAGCCCGACAGAGCCCGACAGAGCCCGACAGGGCCCGACAGGGCCCAGTAGAGCCCGACAGAGCCCGACAGAGCCCGACAGAGCCCGACAGAGCCCGACAGGGCCCGACAGAGCCCGACAGGGCCCGACAGAGCCCGACAGGGCCCAACAGGGCCCGACAGAGCCCAGTAGAGCCCGACAGAGCCCGACAGAGCCCGACAGGGCCCGACAGGGCCCAGTAGAGCCCGACAGAGCCCGACAGAGACCGACAGGGCCCGACAGAGCCCGACAGAGCCCGACAGGGCCCGACAGGGCCCGACAGGGCCCAGTAGAGCCCGACAGAGCCCGACAGAGCCCGACAGAACCCGTCAGAGCCCGACAGAGCCCGACAGGGCCCAGTAGAGCCCGACAGAGCCCGACAGAGCCCGACAGAGCCCGACAGGGCCCGACAGGGCCCAGTAGAGCCCGACAGAGCCCGACAGGGCCCGACAGAGCCCGACAGAGCCCGACAGAGCCCGATATGGCCCGACAGAGCCCGACAGAGCCCGACAGAGCCCGACAGGGCCCGACAGGGCCCAGTAGAGACCGACAGAGCCCGACAGAGCCCGACAGAACCCGACAGGGCCCAGTAGAGCCCGACAGAGCCCGACAGAGCCCGACAGAGCCCGACAGGGCCCAGTAGAGCCCGACAGAGCCCGACAGAGCCCGACAGAGCCCGACAGGCCCGACAGAGCCCGACAGAGCCCGACAGGGCCCAGTAGAGCCCGACAGAGCCCGACAGGGCCCGACAGTGCCCGACAGAGCCCGACAGAGCCCGACAGAGCCCGACAGGGCCCAGTAGAGCCCGACAGAGCCCGACAGAGCCCGACAGAGCCCGACAGGGCCCGACAGAGCCCGACAGAGCCCGACAGGACCCGACAGGGCCCGACAGAGCCCGACAGGGCCCGACAGAGCCCGACAGAGCCCGACAGAGCCCGACAGGGCCCGACAGAGCCCGACAGAGCCCGACAGGGCCCAGTAGAGCCCGACAGAGCCCGACAGAGCCCGACAGAGCCCAACAGAGCCCGACAGAGCCCAGTAGAGCCCGACAGAGCCCGACAGAGCCCGACAGAGCCCGACAGAGCCCGACAGAGCCCAGTAGAGCCCGACAGAGCCCGACAGAGCCCGACAGAGCCCGACAGGGCCCGACAGAGCCCGACAGAGCCCGACAGGGCCCGACAGGGCCCGACAGGGCCCAGTAGAGCCCGACAGAGCCCGACAGAGCCCGACAGAACCCGTCAGAGCCCGACAGAGCCCGACAGAGCCCGACAGAGCCCGACAGGGCCCAGTAGAGCCCGACAGAGCCCGACAGAGCCCGACAGAGACCGACAGGGCCCGACAGAGCCCGACAAAGCCCGACAGAGCCCGACAGGGCCCGACAGGGCCCAGTAGAGCCCGACAGAGCCCGACAGGGCCCGACAGAGCCCGACAGAGCCCGACAGAGCCCGATATGGCCTGACAGAGCCCGACAGAGCCCGACAGAGCCCGACAGGGCCCGACAGGGCCCAGTAGAGCCCGACAGAGCCCGACAGAGCCCGACAGAACCCGACAGAGCCCGACAGGGCCCGACAGAGCCCGACAGAGCCCGACAGGGCCCGACAGAGCCCGACAGAGCCCGACAGGGCCCGACTGGGCCCAGTAGAGCCCGACAGAGCCCGACAGAGCCCGACAGGGCCCGACAGGGCCCGACAGGGCCCGACAGAGCCCGACAGGGCCCGACAGGGCCCGACAGAGCCCAGTAGAGCCCGACAGAGCCCGACAGAGCCCGACAGGGCCCGACAGGGCCCAGTAGAGCCCGACAGAGCCCGACAGAGCCCGACAGGGCCCGACAGAGCCCGACAGAGCCCGACAGGGCCCGACAGGGCCCGACAGGGCCCAGTAGAGCCCGACAGAGCCCGACAGAGCCCGACAGAACCCGTCAAAGCCCGACAGAGCCCGACAGGGCCCGACAGAACCCGACAGAGCCCGACAGGGCCCAGTAGAGCCCGACAGAGCCCGACAGAGCCCGACAGAGCCCGACAGAGCCCGACAGGGCCCGACAGAGCCCGACAGAGCCCGACAGGGCCCAGTAGAGCCCGACAGAGCCCGACAGAGCCCGACAGAGCCCGACAGGGCCCGACAGAGCCCGACAGAGCCCGACAGGACCCGACAGGGCCCGACAGAGCCCGACAGGGCCCGACAGAGCCCGACAGAGCCCGACAGAGCCCGACAGGGCCCGACAGAGCCTGACAGAGCCCGACAGGGCCCAGTAGAGCCCGACAGAGCCCGACAGAGCCCGACAGAGCCCAACAGAGCCCGACAGAGCCCAGTAGAGCCCGACAGAGCCCGACAGAGCCCGACAGAGCCCGACAGGGCCCGACAGGGCCCAGTAGAGCCCGACAGAGCCCGACAGAGCCCGACAGAGCCCGACAGGGCCCGACAGAGCCCGACAGAGCCCGACAGGGCCCGACAGGGCCCGACAGGGCCCAGTAGAGCCCGACAGAGCCCGACAGAGCCCGACAGAGCCCGTCAGAGCCCGACAGAGCCCGACAGAGCCCGACAGAGCCCGACAGGGCCCAGTAGAGCCCGACAGAGCCCGACAGAGCCCGACAGAGACCGACAGGGCCCGACAGAGCCCGACAGAGCCCGACAGAGCCCGACAGGGCCCGACAGGGCCCAGTAGAGCCCGACAGGGCCCGACAGAGCCCGACAGAGCCCGATATGACCTGACAGAGCCCGACAGAGCCCGACAGAGCCCGACAGGGCCCGACAGGGCCCAGTAGAGCCCGACAGAGCCCGATAGAGCCCGACAGAACCCGACAGAGCCCGACAGGGCCCGACAGAGCCCGACAGAGCCCGACAGAGCCCGACAGGGCCCGACAGGGCCCAGTAGAGCCCGACAGAGCCCGACAGAGCCCGACAGGGCCCGCCAGGGCCCGACAGGGCCCGACAGAGCCCGACAGGGCCCGACAGGGCCCGACAGAGCCCAGTAGAGCCCGACAGAGCCCGACAGAGCCCGACAGGGCCCGACAGGGCCCAGTAGAGCCCGATAGAGCCCGACAGAGCCCGACAGGGCCCGACAGAGCCCGACAGAGCCCGACAGGGCCCGACAGGGCCCGACAGGGCCCAGTAGAGCCCGACAGAGCCCGACAGAGCCCGACAGAACCCGTCAGAGCCCGACAGAGCCCGACAGGGCCCGACAGAGCCCGACAGAGCCCGACAGGGCCCAGTAGAGCCCGACAGAGCCCGACAGAGCCCGACAGAGCCCGACAGGGCCCGACAGGGCCCAGTAGAGCCCGACAGAGCCCGACAGGGCCCGACAGAGCCCGACAGAGCCCGATATGGCCCGACAGAGCCCGACAGAGCCCGACTGAGCCCGACAGGGCCCGACAGGGCCCAGTAGAGACCGACAGAGCCCGACAGAGCCCGACAGAACCCGACAGGGCCCAGTAGAGCCCGACAGAGCCCGACAGAGCCCGACAGAGCCCGACAGGGCCCAGTAGAGCCCGACAGAGCCCGACAGAGCCCGACAGAGCCCGACAGGCCCGACAGAGCCCGACAGAGCCCAACAGAGCCCGACAGGGCCCAGTAGAGCCCGACAGAGCCCGACAGGGCCCGACAGAGCCCGACAGAGCCCGACAGGGCCCAGTAGAGCCCGACAGAGCCCGACAGAGCCCGACAGAGCCCGACAGGGCCCGACAGAGCCCGACAGAGCCCGACAGGACCCGACAGGGCCCGACAGAGCCCGACAGGGCCCGACAGAGCCCGACAGAGCCCGACAGAGCCCGACAGGGCCCAGTAGAGCCCGACAGAGCCCGACAGAGCCCGACAGAGCCCAACAGAGCCCGACAGAGCCCTGTAGAGCCCGACAGAGCCCGACAGAGCCCGACAGAGCCCGACAGAGCCCGACAGGGCCCGACAGAGCCCGACAGAGCCCGACAGGGCCCAGTAGAGCCCGACAGAGCCCGACAGAGCCCAGTAGAGCCCGACAGAACCCGACAGAGCCCGACAGAGCCCGACAGAGCCCAGTAGAGCCCGACAGAGCCCGACAGGGCCTGACAGGGCCCGACAGGGCCCAGTAGAGCCGGACAGAGCCCGACAGAGCCCAGTAGAGCCCAGTAGAGCCCGACAGAGCCCGACAGAGCCCGACAGGGCCCAGTAGAGCCCGACAGAGCCCGACAGAGCCCGACAGGGCCCGACAGGGCCCAGTAGAGCCCGACAGAGCCCGACAGAGCCCAGTAGAGCCCAGTAGAGCCCGAGAGGGCCCGACAGGGCCCGACAGGGCCCAGTAGAGCCCGACAGAGCCCGACAGAGCCTGACAGAGCCCGACAGGGACCGACAGGGCCCGACAGAGCCCGACAGGGCCCGACAGGGCCCAGTAGAGCCCGACAGAGCCCGACAGAGCCCGACAGAACCCGACAGAGCCCGACAGGGCCCGACAGAGCCCGACAGAGCCCGACAGGGCCCGACAGAGCCCGACAGGGCCCGACAGGGCCCAGTAGAGCCCGACAGAGCCCGACAGAGCCCGACAGGGCCCGACAGGGCCCGACAGGGCCCGACAGAGCCCGACAGGGCCCGACAGGGCCCGACAGAGCCCAGTAGAGCCCGACAGAGCCCGACAGAGCCCGACAGGGCCCGACAGGGCCCAGTAGAGCCCGACAGAGCCCGACAGAGCCCGACAGGGCCCGACAGGGCCCAGTAGAGCCCGACAGAGCCCGACAGGGCCCGACAGAGCCCGACAGAGCCCGACAGAGCCCGATATGGCCCGACAGAGCCCGACAGAGCCCGACAGAGCCCGACAGGGCCCGACAGGGCCCAGTAGAGACCGACAGAGCCCGACAGAGCTCGACAGAACCTGACAGGGCCCAGTAGAGCCCGACAGAGCCCGACAGAGCCCGACAGAGCGCGACAGGGCCCAGCAGAGCCCGACAGAGCCCGACAGAGCCCGACAGAGCCCGACAGGCCCGACAGAGCCCGACAGAGCCCGACAGAGCCCGACAGGGCCCAGTAGAGCCCGACAGAGCCCGACAGGGCCCGACAGTGCCCGACAGAGCCCGACAGAGCCCGACAGAGCCCGACAGGGCCCAGTAGAGCCCGACAGAGCCCGACAGAGCCCGACAGAGCCCGACAGGGCCCGACAGAGCCCGACAGAGCCCGACAGGGCCCGACAGGGCCCGACAGGGCCCAGTAGAGCCCGACAGAGCCCGACAGAGCCCGACAGAGCCCGTCAGAGCCCGACAGAGCCCGACAGAGCCCGACAGAGTCCGACAGGGCCCAGTAGAGCCCGACAGAGCCCGACAGAGCCCGACAGAGCCCGACAGGGCCCGACAGGGCCCAGTAGAGCCCGACAGAGCCCGACAGAGCCCGACAGGGCCCGACAGAGCCCGACAGAGCCCGACAGGGCCCGACAGGGCCCGACAGGGCCCAGTAGAGCCCGACAGAGCCCGACAGAGCCCGACAGAACCCGTCAAAGCCCGACAGAGCCCGACAGGGCCCGACAGAGCCCGACAGAGCCCGACAGGGCCCAGTAGAGCCCGACAGAGCCCGACAGAGCCCGACAGGGACCGACAGGGCCCGACAGGGCCCAGTAGAGCCCGACAGAGCCCGACATGGCCCGACAGAGCCCGACAGAGCCCGATATGGCCCGACAGAGCCCGACAGAGCCCGACAGAGCCCGACAGGGCCCGACAGGGCCCAGTAGAGCCCGACAGAGCCCGACAGAGCCCGACAGAACCCGTCAGAGCCCGACAGAGCCCGACAGGGCCCGACAGAGCCCGACAGAGCCCGACAGGGCCCAGTAGAGCCCGACAGAGCCCGACAGAGCCCGACAGAGCCCGACAGGGCCCGACAGAGCCCGACAGAGCCCGACAGGGCCCAGTAGAGCCCGACAGAGCCCGACAGAGCCCGACAGAGCCCGACAGAGCCCGACAGGGCCCGACAGAGCCCGACAGAGCCCGACAGGGCCCAGTAGAGCCCGACAGAGCCCGACAGAGCCCGACAGAGCCCGACAGGGCCCGACAGAGCCCGACAGAGCCCGACAGGACCCGACAGGGCCCGACAGAGCCCGACAGGGCCCGACAGAGCCCGACAGAGCCCGACAGAGCCCGACAGGGCCCGACAGAGCCTGACAGAGCCCGACAGGGCCCAGTAGAGCCCGACAGAGCCCGACAGAGCCCGACAGAGCCCAACAGAGCCCGACAGAGCCCAGTAGAGCCCGACAGAGCCCGACAGAGCCCGACAGAGCCCGACAGGGCCCGACAGGGCCCAGTAGAGCCCGACAGAGCCCGACAGAGCCCGACAGAGCCCGACAGGGCCCGACAGAGCCCGACAGAGCCCGACAGGGCCCGACAGGGCCCGACAGGGCCCAGTAGAGCCCGACAGAGCCCGACAGAGCCCGACAGAGCCCGTCAGAGCCCGACAGAGCCCGACAGAGCCCGACAGAGCCCGACAGGGCCCAGTAGAGCCCGACAGAGCCCGACAGAGCCCGACAGAGACCGACAGGGCCCGACAGAGCCCGACAGAGCCCGACAGAGCCCGACAGGGCCCGACAGGGCCCAGTAGAGCCCGACAGGGCCCGACAGAGCCCGACAGAGCCCGATATGACCTGACAGAGCCCGACAGAGCCCGACAGAGCCCGACAGGGCCCGACAGGGCCCAGTAGAGCCCGACAGAGCCCGATAGAGCCCGACAGAACCCGACAGAGCCCGACAGGGCCCGACAGAGCCCGACAGAGCCCGACAGAGCCCGACAGGGCCCGACAGGGCCCAGTAGAGCCCGACAGAGCCCGACAGAGCCCGACAGGGCCCGCCAGGGCCCGACAGGGCCCGACAGAGCCCGACAGGGCCCGACAGGGCCCGACAGAGCCCAGTAGAGCCCGACAGAGCCCGACAGAGCCCGACAGGGCCCGACAGGGCCCAGTAGAGCCCGATAGAGCCCGACAGAGCCCGACAGGGCCCGACAGAGCCCGACAGAGCCCGACAGGGCCCGACAGGGCCCGACAGGGCCCAGTAGAGCCCGACAGAGCCCGACAGAGCCCGACAGAACCCGTCAGAGCCCGACAGAGCCCGACAGGGCCCGACAGAGCCCGACAGAGCCCGACAGGGCCCAGTAGAGCCCGACAGAGCCCGACAGAGCCCGACAGAGCCCGACAGGGCCCGACAGGGCCCAGTAGAGCCCGACAGAGCCCGACAGGGCCCGACAGAGCCCGACAGAGCCCGATATGGCCCGACAGAGCCCGACAGAGCCCGACAGAGCCCGACAGGGCCCAGTAGAGCCCGACAGAGCCCGACAGAGCCCGACAGAGCCCGACAGGGCCCGACAGGGCCCAGTAGAGCCCGACAGAGCCCGACAGGGCCCGACAGAGCCCGACAGAGCCCGATATGGCCCGACAGAGCCCGACAGAGCCCGACAGAGCCCGACAGGGCCCAACAGGGCCCAGTAGAGCCCGACAGAGCCCGACAGAGCCCGACAGAACCCGTCAGAGCCCGACAGAGCCCGACAGGGCCCGACAGAGCCCGACAGAGCCCGACAGGGCCCAGTAGAGCCCGACAGAGCCCGACAGAGCCCGACAGAGCCCGACAGGGCCCGACAGAGCCCGACAGAGCCCGACAGGGCCCAGTAGAGCCCGACAGAGCCCGACAGAGCCCGACAGAGCCCGACAGAGCCCGACAGGGCCCGACAGAGCCCGACAGAGCCCGACAGGGCCCAGTAGAGCCCGACAGAGCCCGACAGAGCCCGACAGAGCCCGACAGGGCCCGACAGAGCCCGACAGAGCCCGACAGGACCCGACAGGGCCCGACAGAGCCCGACAGGGCCCGACAGAGCCCGACAGAGCCCGACAGAGCCCGACAGGGCCCGACAGAGCCTGACAGAGCCCGACAGGGCCCAGTAGAGCCCGACAGAGCCCGACAGAGCCCGACAGAGCCCAACAGAGCCCGACAGAGCCCAGTAGAGCCCGACAGAGCCCGACAGAGCCCGACAGAGCCCGACAGGGCCCGACAGGGCCCAGTAGAGCCCGACAGAGCCCGACAGAGCCCGACAGAGCCCGACAGGGCCCGACAGAGCCCGACAGAGCCCGACAGGGCCCGACAGGGCCCGACAGGGCCCAGTAGAGCCCGACAGAGCCCGACAGAGCCCGACAGAGCCCGTCAGAGCCCGACAGAGCCCGACAGAGCCCGACAGAGCCCGACAGGGCCCAGTAGAGCCCGACAGAGCCCGACAGAGCCCGACAGAGACCGACAGGGCCCGACAGAGCCCGACAGAGCCCGACAGAGCCCGACAGGGCCCGACAGGGCCCAGTAGAGCCCGACAGGGCCCGACAGAGCCCGACAGAGCCCGATATGACCTGACAGAGCCCGACAGAGCCCGACAGAGCCCGACAGGGCCCGACAGGGCCCAGTAGAGCCCGACAGAGCCCGATAGAGCCCGACAGAACCCGACAGAGCCCGACAGGGCCCGACAGAGCCCGACAGAGCCCGACAGAGCCCGACAGGGCCCGACAGGGCCCAGTAGAGCCCGACAGAGCCCGACAGAGCCCGACAGGGCCCGCCAGGGCCCGACAGGGCCCGACAGAGCCCGACAGGGCCCGACAGGGCCCGACAGAGCCCAGTAGAGCCCGACAGAGCCCGACAGAGCCCGACAGGGCCCGACAGGGCCCAGTAGAGCCCGATAGAGCCCGACAGAGCCCGACAGGGCCCGACAGAGCCCGACAGAGCCCGACAGGGCCCGACAGGGCCCGACAGGGCCCAGTAGAGCCCGACAGAGCCCGACAGAGCCCGACAGAACCCGTCAGAGCCCGACAGAGCCCGACAGGGCCCGACAGAGCCCGACAGAGCCCGACAGGGCCCAGTAGAGCCCGACAGAGCCCGACAGAGCCCGACAGAGCCCGACAGGGCCCGACAGGGCCCAGTAGAGCCCGACAGAGCCCGACAGGGCCCGACAGAGCCCGACAGAGCCCGATATGGCCCGACAGAGCCCGACAGAGCCCGACTGAGCCCGACAGGGCCCGACAGGGCCCAGTAGAGACCGACAGAGCCCGACAGAGCCCGACAGAACCCGACAGGGCCCAGTAGAGCCCGACAGAGCCCGACAGAGCCCGACAGAGCCCGACAGGGCCCAGTAGAGCCCGACAGAGCCCGACAGAGCCCGACAGAGCCCGACAGGCCCGACAGAGCCCGACAGAGCCCAACAGAGCCCGACAGGGCCCAGTAGAGCCCGACAGAGCCCGACAGGGCCCGACAGAGCCCGACAGAGCCCGACAGGGCCCAGTAGAGCCCGACAGAGCCCGACAGAGCCCGACAGAGCCCGACAGAGCCCGACAGGGCCCGACAGAGCCCGACAGAGCCCGACAGGACCCGACAGGGCCCGACAGAGCCCGACAGGGCCCGACAGAGCCCGACAGAGCCCGACAGAGCCCGACAGGGCCCAGTAGAGCCCGACAGAGCCCGACAGAGCCCGACAGAGCCCAACAGAGCCCGACAGAGCCCTGTAGAGCCCGACAGAGCCCGACAGAGCCCGACAGAGCCCGACAGAGCCCGACAGGGCCCGACAGAGCCCGACAGAGCCCGACAGGGCCCAGTAGAGCCCGACAGAGCCCGACAGAGCCCAGTAGAGCCCGACAGAAACCGACAGAGCCCGACAGAGCCCGACAGAGCCCAGTAGAGCCCGACAGAGCCCGACAGGGCCTGACAGGGCCCGACAGGGCCCAGTAGAGCCGGACAGAGCCCGACAGAGCCCAGTAGAGCCCAGTAGAGCCCGACAGAGCCCGACAGAGCCCGACAGAGCCCGACAGGGCCCGACAGAGCCCGACAGAGCCCGACAGGGCCCGACAGGGCCCAGTAGAGCCCGACAGAGCCCGACAGAGCCCAGTAGAGCCCAGTAGAGCCCGACAGGGCCCGACAGGGCCCGACAGGGCCCAGTAGAGCCCGACAGAGCCCGACAGAGCCTGACAGAGCCCGACAGGGACCGACAGGGCCCGACAGAGCCCGACAGGGCCCGACAGGGCCCAGTAGAGCCCGACAGAGCCCGACAGAGCCCGACAGAACCCGACAGAGCCCGACAGGGCCCGACAGAGCCCGACAGAGCCCGACAGGGCCCGACAGAGCCCGACAGGGCCCGACAGGGCCCAGTAGAGCCCGACAGAGCCCGACAGAGCCCGACAGGGCCCGACAGGGCCCGACAGGGCCCGACAGAGCCCGACAGGGCCCGACAGGGCCCGACAGAGCCCAGTAGAGCCCGACAGAGCCCGACAGAGCCCGACAGGGCCCGACAGGGCCCAGTAGAGCCCGACAGAGCCCGACAGAGCCCGACAGGGCCCGACAGGGCCCAGTAGAGCCCGACAGAGCCCGACAGGGCCCGACAGAGCCCGACAGAGCCCGACAGAGCCCGATATGGCCCGACAGAGCCCGACAGAGCCCGACAGAGCCCGACAGGGCCCGACAGGGCCCAGTAGAGACCGACAGAGCCCGACAGAGCTCGACAGAACCCGACAGGGCCCAGTAGAGCCCGACAGAGCCCGACAGGGCCCGACAGAGCCCGACAGAGCCCGATATGGCCCGACAGAGCCCGACAGAGCCCGACAGAGCCCGACAGGGCCCAACAGGGCCCAGTAGAGCCCGACAGAGCCCGACAGAGCCCGACAGAACCCGTCAGAGCCCGACAGAGCCCGACAGGGCCCGACAGAGCCCGACAGAGCCCGACAGGGCCCAGTAGAGCCCGACAGAGCCCGACAGAGCCCGACAGAGCCCGACAGGGCCCGACAGAGCCCGACAGAGCCCGACAGGGCCCAGTAGAGCCCGACAGAGCCCGACAGAGCCCGACAGAGCCCGACAGAGCCCGACAGGGCCCGACAGAGCCCGACAGAGCCCGACAGGGCCCAGTAGAGCCCGACAGAGCCCGACAGAGCCCGACAGAGCCCGACAGGGCCCGACAGAGCCCGACAGAGCCCGACAGGACCCGACAGGGCCCGACAGAGCCCGACAGGGCCCGACAGAGCCCGACAGAGCCCGACAGAGCCCGACAGGGCCCAGTAGAGCCCGACAGAGCCCGACAGAGCCCGACAGAGCCCGACAGAGCCCGTCAGAGCCCGACAGAGCCCGACAGAGCCCGACAGAGCCCGACAGGGCCCAGTAGAGCCCGACAGAGCCCGACAGAGCCCGACAGAGACCGACAGGGCCCGACAGAGCCCGACAGAGCCCGACAGAGCCCGACAGGGCCCGACAGGGCCCAGTAGAGCCCGACAGGGCCCGACAGAGCCCGACAGAGCCCGATATGACCTGACAGAGCCCGACAGAGCCCGACAGAGCCCGACAGGGCCCGACAGGGCCCAGTAGAGCCCGACAGAGCCCGATAGAGCCCGACAGAACCCGACAGAGCCCGACAGGGCCCGACAGAGCCCGACAGAGCCCGACAGAGCCCGACAGGGCCCAACAGGGCCCAGTAGAGCCCGACAGAGCCCGACAGAGCCCGACAGGGCCCGCCAGGGCCCGACAGGGCCCGACAGAGCCCGACAGGGCCCGACAGGGCCCGACAGAGCCCAGTAGAGCCCGACAGAGCCCGACAGAGCCCGACAGGGCCCGACAGGGCCCAGTAGAGCCCGATAGAGCCCGACAGAGCCCGACAGGGCCCGACAGAGCCCGACAGAGCCCGACAGGGCCCGACAGGGCCCGACAGGGCCCAGTAGAGCCCGACAGAGCCCGACAGAGCCCGACAGAACCCGTCAGAGCCCGACAGAGCCCGACAGGGCCCGACAGAGCCCGACAGAGCCCGACAGGGCCCAGTAGAGCCCGACAGAGCCCGACAGAGCCCGACAGAGCCCGACAGGGCCCGACAGGGCCCAGTAGAGCCCGACAGAGCCCGACAGGGCCCGACAGAGCCCGACAGAGCCCGATATGGCCCGACAGAGCCCGACAGAGCCCGACTGAGCCCGACAGGGCCCGACAGGGCCCAGTAGAGACCGACAGAGCCCGACAGAGCCCGACAGAACCCGACAGGGCCCAGTAGAGCCCGACAGAGCCCGACAGAGCCCGACAGAGCCCGACAGGGCCCAGTAGAGCCCGACAGAGCCCGACAGAGCCCGACAGAGCCCGACAGGCCCGACAGAGCCCGACAGAGCCCAACAGAGCCCGACAGGGCCCAGTAGAGCCCGACAGAGCCCGACAGGGCCCGACAGAGCCCGACAGAGCCCGACAGGGCCCAGTAGAGCCCGACAGAGCCCGACAGAGCCCGACAGAGCCCGACAGAGCCCGACAGGGCCCGACAGAGCCCGACAGAGCCCGACAGGACCCGACAGGGCCCGACAGAGCCCGACAGGGCCCGACAGAGCCCGACAGAGCCCGACAGAGCCCGACAGGGCCCAGTAGAGCCCGACAGAGCCCGACAGAGCCCGACAGAGCCCAACAGAGCCCGACAGAGCCCTGTAGAGCCCGACAGAGCCCGACAGAGCCCGACAGAGCCCGACAGAGCCCGACAGGGCCCGACAGAGCCCGACAGAGCCCGACAGGGCCCAGTAGAGCCCGACAGAGCCCGACAGAGCCCAGTAGAGCCCGACAGAACCCGACAGAGCCCGACAGAGCCCGACAGAGCCCAGTAGAGCCCGACAGAGCCCGACAGGGCCTGACAGGGCCCGACAGGGCCCAGTAGAGCCGGACAGAGCCCGACAGAGCCCAGTAGAGCCCAGTAGAGCCCGACAGAGCCCGACAGAGCCCGACAGAGCCCGACAGGGCCCGACAGAGCCCGACAGAGCCCGACAGGGCCCGACAGGGCCCAGTAGAGCCCGACAGAGCCCGACAGAGCCCAGTAGAGCCCAGTAGAGCCCGACAGGGCCCGACAGGGCCCGACAGGGCCCAGTAGAGCCCGACAGAGCCCGACAGAGCCTGACAGAGCCCGACAGGGACCGACAGGGCCCGACAGAGCCCGACAGGGCCCGACAGGGCCCAGTAGAGCCCGACAGAGCCCGACAGAGCCCGACAGAACCCGACAGAGCCCGACAGGGCCCGACAGAGCCCGACAGAGCCCGACAGGGCCCGACAGAGCCCGACAGGGCCCGACAGGGCCCAGTAGAGCCCGACAGAGCCCGACAGAGCCCGACAGGGCCCGACAGGGCCCGACAGGGCCCGACAGAGCCCGACAGGGCCCGACAGGGCCCGACAGAGCCCAGTAGAGCCCGACAGAGCCCGACAGAGCCCGACAGGGCCCGACAGGGCCCAGTAGAGCCCGACAGAGCCCGACAGAGCCCGACAGGGCCCGACAGGGCCCAGTAGAGCCCGACAGAGCCCGACAGGGCCCGACAGAGCCCGACAGAGCCCGACAGAGCCCGATATGGCCCGACAGAGCCCGACAGAGCCCGACAGAGCCCGACAGGGCCCGACAGGGCCCAGTAGAGACCGACAGAGCCCGACAGAGCTCGACAGAACCTGACAGGGCCCAGTAGAGCCCGACAGAGCCCGACAGAGCCCGACAGAGCGCGACAGGGCCCAGCAGAGCCCGACAGAGCCCGACAGAGCCCGACAGAGCCCGACAGGCCCGACAGAGCCCGACAGAGCCCGACAGAGCCCGACAGGGCCCAGTAGAGCCCGACAGAGCCCGACAGGGCCCGACAGTGCCCGACAGAGCCCGACAGAGCCCGACAGAGCCCGACAGGGCCCAGTAGAGCCCGACAGAGCCCGACAGAGCCCGACAGAGCCCGACAGGGCCCGACAGAGCCCGACAGAGCCCGACAGGGCCCGACAGGGCCCGACAGGGCCCAGTAGAGCCCGACAGAGCCCGACAGAGCCCGACAGAGCCCGTCAGAGCCCGACAGAGCCCGACAGAGCCCGACAGAGCCCGACAGGGCCCAGTAGAGCCCGACAGAGCCCGACAGAGCCCGACAGAGACCGACAGGGCCCGACAGAGCCCGACAGAGCCCGACAGAGCCCGACAGGGCCCGACAGGGCCCAGTAGAGCCCGACAGGGCCCGACAGAGCCCGACAGAGCCCGATATGACCTGACAGAGCCCGACAGAGCCCGACAGAGCCCGACAGGGCCCAACAGGGCCCAGTAGAGCCCGACAGAGCCCGATAGAGCCCGACAGAACCCGACAGAGCCCGACAGGGCCCGACAGAGCCCGACAGAGCCCGACAGAGCCCGACAGGGCCCGACAGGGCCCAGTAGAGCCCGACAGAGCCCGACAGAGCCCGACAGGGCCCGCCAGGGCCCGACAGGGCCCGACAGAGCCCGACAGGGCCCGACAGGGCCCGACAGAGCCCAGTAGAGCCCGACAGAGCCCGACAGAGCCCGACAGGGCCCGACAGGGCCCAGTAGAGCCCGATAGAGCCCGACAGAGCCCGACAGGGCCCGACAGAGCCCGACAGAGCCCGACAGGGCCCGACAGGGCCCGACATGCCCAGTAGAGCCCGACAGAGCCCGACAGAGCCCGACAGAACCCGTCAGAGCCCGACAGAGCCCGACAGGGCCCGACAGAGCCCGACAGAGCCCGACAGGGCCCAGTAGAGCCCGACAGAGCCCGACAGAGCCCGACAGAGCCCGACAGGGCCCGACAGGGCCCAGTAGAGCCCGACAGAGCCCGACAGGGCCCGACAGAGCCCGACAGAGCCCGATATGGCCCGACAGAGCCCGACAGAGCCCGACTGAGCCCGACAGGGCCCGACAGGGCCCAGTAGAGACCGACAGAGCCCGACAGAGCCCGACAGAACCCGACAGGGCCCAGTAGAGCCCGACAGAGCCCGACAGAGCCCGACAGAGCCCGACAGGGCCCAGTAGAGCCCGACAGAGCCCGACAGAGCCCGACAGAGCCCGACAGGCCCGACAGAGCCCGACAGAGCCCAACAGAGCCCGACAGGGCCCAGTAGAGCCCGACAGAGCCCGACAGGGCCCGACAGAGCCCGACAGAGCCCGACAGGGCCCAGTAGAGCCCGACAGAGCCCGACAGAGCCCGACAGAGCCCGACAGAGCCCGACAGGGCCCGACAGAGCCCGACAGAGCCCGACAGGACCCGACAGGGCCCGACAGAGCCCGACAGGGCCCGACAGAGCCCGACAGAGCCCGACAGAGCCCGACAGGGCCCAGTAGAGCCCGACAGAGCCCGACAGAGCCCGACAGAGCCCAACAGAGCCCGACAGAGCCCTGTAGAGCCCGACAGAGCCCGACAGAGCCCGACAGAGCCCGACAGAGCCCGACAGGGCCCGACAGAGCCCGACAGAGCCCGACAGGGCCCAGTAGAGCCCGACAGAGCCCGACAGAGCCCAGTAGAGCCCGACAGAACCCGACAGAGCCCGACAGAGCCCGACAGAGCCCAGTAGAGCCCGACAGAGCCCGACAGGGCCTGACAGGGCCCGACAGGGCCCAGTAGAGCCGGACAGAGCCCGACAGAGCCCAGTAGAGCCCAGTAGAGCCCGACAGAGCCCGACAGAGCCCGACAGAGCCCGACAGGGCCCGACAGAGCCCGACAGAGCCCGACAGGGCCCGACAGGGCCCAGTAGAGCCCGACAGAGCCCGACAGAGCCCAGTAGAGCCCAGTAGAGCCCGACAGGGCCCGACAGGGCCCGACAGGGCCCAGTAGAGCCCGACAGAGCCCGACAGAGCCTGACAGAGCCCGACAGGGACCGACAGGGCCCGACAGAGCCCGACAGGGCCCGACAGGGCCCAGTAGAGCCCGACAGAGCCCGACAGAGCCCGACAGAACCCGACAGAGCCCGACAGGGCCCGACAGAGCCCGACAGAGCCCGACAGGGCCCGACAGGGCCCAGTAGAGCCCGACAGGGCCCGACAGAGCCCGACAGGGCCCGACAGGGCCCGACAGGGCCCGACAGAGCCCGACAGGGCCCGACAGGGCCCGACAGAGCCCAGTAGAGCCCGACAGAGCCCGACAGAGCCCGACAGGGCCCGACAGGGCCCAGTAGAGCCCGACAGAGCCCGACAGAGCCCGACAGGGCCCGACAGGGCCCAGTAGAGCCCGACAGAGCCCGACAGGGCCCGACAGAGCCCGACGGAGCCCGACAGAGCCCGATATGGCCCGACAGAGCCCGACAGAGCCCGACAGAGCCCGACAGGGCCCGACAGGGCCCAGTAGAGACCGACAGAGCCCGACAGAGCTCGACAGAACCTGACAGGGCCCAGTAGAGCCCGACAGAGCCCGACAGAGCCCGACAGAGCGCGACAGGGCCCAGCAGAGCCCGACAGAGCCCGACAGAGCCCGACAGAGCCCGACAGGCCCGACAGAGCCCGACAGAGCCCGACAGAGCCCGACAGGGCCCAGTAGAGCCCGACAGAGCCCGACAGGGCCCGACAGTGCCCGACAGAGCCCGACAGAGCCCGACAGAGCCCGACAGGGCCCAGTAGAGCCCGACAGAGCCCGACAGAGCCCGACAGAGCCCGACAGGGCCCGACAGAGCCCGACAGAGCCCGACAGGACCCGACAGGGCCCGACAGAGCCCGACAGGGCCCGACAGAGCCCGACAGAGCCCGACAGAGCCCGACAGGGCCCGACAGAGCCCGACAGAGCCCGACAGGGCCCAGTAGAGCCTGACAGAGCCCGACAGGGCCCGACAGAGCCCGACAGGGCCCGACAGGGCCCAGTAGAGCCCGACAGAGCCCGACAGAGCCCGACAGAGCCCGACAGGGCCCGACAGAGCCCGACAGAGCCCGACAGGGCCCGACAGGGCCCAGTAGAGCCCGACAGAGCCCGACAGAGCCCGACAGAACCCGTCAGAGCCCGACAGAGCCCGACAGAGCCCGACAGAGCCCGACAGGGCCCAGTAGAGCCCGACAGAGCCCGACAGAGCCCAACAGAGACCGACAGGGCCCGACAGAGCCCGACAGAGCCCGACAGAGCCCGACAGGGCCCGACAGGGCCCAGTAGAGCCCGACAGAGCCCGACAGGGCCCGACAGAGCCCGACAGAGCCCGACAGAGCCCGATATGGCCTGACAGAGCCCGACACAGCCCGACAGAGCCCGACAGGGCCGACAGGGCCCAGTAGAGCCCGACAGAGCCCGACAGAGCCCGACAGAACCCGACAGAGCCCGACAGGGCCCGACAGAGCCCGACAGAGCCCGACAGGGCCCGACAGAGCCCGACAGAGCCCGACAGGGCCCGACAGGGCCCAGTAGAGCCCGACAGAGCCCGACAGAGCCCGACAGGGCCCGACAGGGCCCGACAGGGCCCGACAGAGCCCGACAGGGCCCGACAGGGCCCGACAGAGCCCAGTAGAGCCCGACAGAGCCCGACAGAGCCCGACAGGGCCCGACAGGGCCCAGTAGAGCCCGACAGAGCCCGACAGAGCCCAACAGGGCCCGACAGAGCCCGACAGAGCCCGACAGGGCCCGACAGGGCCCGACAGGGCCCAGTAGAGCCCGACAGAGCCCGACAGAACCCGTCAGAGCCCGACAGAGCCCGACAGGGCCCGACAGAGCCCGACAGAGCCCGACAGGGCCCAGTAGAGCCCGACAGAGCCCGACAGAGCCCGACAGAGCCCGACAGGGCCCGAACAGGGCCCACTAGAGCCCGACAGAGCCCGACAGGGCCCGACAGAGCCCGACAGAGCCCGACAGAGCCCGATATGGCCCGACAGAGCCCGACAGAGCCCGACAGAGCCCGACAGGGCCCGACAGGGCCCAGTAGAGACCGACAGAGCCCGACAGAGCCCGACAGAACCCGACAGGGCCCAGTAGAGCCCGACAGAGCCCGACAGAGCCCGACAGAGCCCGACAGGGCCCAGTAGAGCCCGACAGAGCCCGACAGAGCCCGACAGAGCCCGACAGGGCCCGACAGAGCCCGACAGAGCCCGACAGGGCCCAGTAGAGCCCGACAGAGCCCGACAGAGCCCGACAGAGCCCGACAGGGCCCGACAGATCCCGACAGAGCCCGACAGGGCCCAGTAGAGCCCGACAGAGCCCGACAGAGCCCGACAGAGCCCGACAGGGCCCGACAGAGCCCGACAGAGCCCGACAGGACCCGACAGGGCCCGACAGAGCCCGACAGGGCCCGACAGAGCCCGACAGAGCCCGACAGAGCCCGACAGGGCCCGACAGAGCCCGACAGAGCCCGACAGGGCCCAGTAGAGCCCGACAGAGCCCGACAGAGCCCGACAGAGCCCAACAGAGCCCGACAGAGCCCAGTAGAGCCCGACAGAGCCCGACAGAGCCCGACAGAGCCCGACAGGGCCCGACAGGGCCCAGTAGAGCCCGACAGAGCCCGACAGAGCCCGACAGAGCCCGACAGGGCCCGACAGAGCCCGACAGAGCCCGACAGGGCCCGACAGGGCCCGACAGGGCCCAGTAGAGCCCGACAGAGCCCGACAGAGCCCGACAGAACCCGTCAGAGCCCGACAGAGCCCGACAGAGCCCGACAGAGCCCGACAGGGCCCAGTGGAGCACGACAGAGCCCGACAGAGCCCGACAGAGACCGACAGGGCCCGACAGAGCCCGACAGAGCCCGACAGAGCCCGACAAGGCCCGACAGGGCCCAGTAGAGCCCGACAGAGCCCGACAGGGCCCAACAGAGCCCGACAGAGCCCGACAGAGCCCGATATGGCCTGACAGAGCCCGACAGAGCCCGACAGAGCCCGACAGGGCCCGACAGGGCCCAGTAGAGCCCGACAGAGCCCGACAGAGCCCGACAGAACCCGACAGAGCCCGACAGGGCCCGACAGAGCCCGACAGAGCCCGACAGAGCCCGACAGGGCCCGACAGGGCCCAGTAGAGCCCGACAGAGCCCGACAGAGCCCGACAGGGCCCGACAGGGCCCGACAGGGCCCGACAGAGCCCGACAGGGCCCAGTAGAGCCCGACAGAGCCCGACAGAGCCCGACAGAGCCCGACAGGGCCCGACAGAGCCCGACAGAGCCCGACAGGGCCCGACAGAGCCCGACAGAGCCCGACAGGGCCCAGTAGAGCCCGACAGAGCCCGACAGAGCCCAACAGAGCCCGACAGAGCCCAGTAGAGCCCGACAGAGCCCGACAGAGCCCGACAGAGCCCGACAGGGCCCGACAGAGCCCGACAGAGCCCGACAGGGCCCAGTAGAGCCCGACAGAGCCCGACAGAGCCCGACAGAGCCCGACAGAGCCCAGTAGAGCCCGACAGAACCCGACAGAGCCCGACAGAGCCCGACAGAGCCCAGTAGAGCCCGACAGAGCCCGACAGGGCCTGACAGGGCCCGACAGGGCCCAGTAGAGCCGGACAGAGCCCGACAGAGCCCAGTAGAGCCCAGTAGAGCCCGACAGAGCCCGACAGAGCCCGACAGAGCCCGACAGGGCCCGACAGAGCCCGACAGAGCCCGACAGGGCCCGACAGAGCCCGACAGAGCCCGACAGGGCCCGACAGGGCCCAGTAGAGCCCGACAGAGCCCGACAGAGCCCAGTAGAGCCCAGTAGAGCCCGACAGGGCCCGACAGGGCCCGACAGGGCCCAGTAGAGCCCGACAGAGCCCGACAGAGCCTGACAGAGCCCGACAGGGACCGACAGGGCCCGACAGAGCCCGACAGAGCCCGACAGGGCCCGACAGGGCCCAGTAGAGCCCGACAGAGCCCGACAGAGCCCAACAGAACCCGACAGAGCCCGACAGGACCCGACAGAGCCCGACAGAGCCCGACAGGGCCCGACAGAGCCCGACAGAGCCCGACAGGGCCCGACAGGGCCCAGTAGAGCCCGACAGAGCCCGACAGAGCCCGACAGGGCCCGACAGGGCCCGACAGGGCCCGACAGAGCCCGACAGGGCCCGACAGGGCCCGACAGAGCCCAGTAGAGCCCGACAGAGCCCGACAGAGCCCGACAGGGCCCGACAGGGCCCAGTAGAGCCCGACAGAGCCCGACAGAGCCCGACAGGGCCCGACAGAGACCGACAGGGCCCGACAGAGCCCGACAGAGCCCGACAGAGCCCGACAGGGCCCGACAGGGCCCAGTAGAGCCCGACAGAGCCCGACAGGGCCTGACAGAGCCCGACAGAGCCCGACAGAGCCCGATATGGCCCGACAGAGCCCGACAGAGCCCGACAGAGCCCGACAGGGCCCGACAGGGCCCAGTAGAGCCCGACAGAGCCCGACAGAGCCCGACAGAACCCGACAGAGCCCGACAGGGCCCGACAGAGCCCGACAGAGCCCGACAGGGCCCGACAGAGCCCGACAGAGCCCGACAGGGCCCGACAGGGCCCGAAAGAGCCCGACAGAGCCCGACAGGGCCCGACAGGGCCCGACAGGTCCCGACAGGGCCCGACAGAGCCCGACAGAACCCGTCAGAGCCCGACAGAGCCCGACAGGGCCCGACAGAGCCCGACAGAGCCCGACAGGGCCCAGTAGAGCCCGACAGAGCCCGACAGAGCCCGACAGAGCCCGACAGGGCCCGACAGAGCCCGACAGAGCCCGACAGGGCCCAGTAGAGCCCGACAGAGCCCGACAGAGCCCGACAGAGCCCGACAGAGCCCGACAGGGCCCGACAGAGCCCGACAGAGCCCGACAGGGCCCAGTAGAGCCCGACAGAGCCCGACAGGGCCCGACAGAGCCCGACAGAGCCCGACAGGACCCGACAGGGCCCGACAGAGCCCGACAGGGCCCGACAGAGCCCGACAGAGCCCGACAGAGCCCGACAGGGCCCGACAGAGCCCGACAGAGCCCGACAGGGCCCAGTAGAGCCCGACAGAGCCCGACAGAGCCCGACAGAGCCCAACAGAGCCCGACAGAGCCCCGTAGAGCCCGACAGAGCCCGACAGAGCCCGACAGAGCCCGACAGGGCCCGACAGAGCCCGACAGAGCCCGACAGGGCCCGACAGGGCCCAGTAGAGCCCGACAGAGCCCGACAGAGCCCGACAGAGCCCGACAGAGCCCGACAGAGCCCGACAGAGCCCGACAGGGCCCAGTAGAGCCCGACAGAGCCCGACAGAGCCCGACAGAGACCGACAGGGCCCGACAGAGCCCGACAGAGCCCGACAGAGCCCGACAGGGCCCGACAGGGCCCAGGAGAGCCCGACAGAGCCCGACAGGGCCCGACAGAGCCCGACAGAGCCCGACAGAGCCCGATATGGCCTGACAGAGCCCGACAGAGCCCGACAGAGCCCGACAGGGCCCGACAGGGCCCAGTAGAGCCCGACAGAGCCCGACAGAGCCCGACAGAACCCGACAGAGCCCGACAGGGCCCGACAGAGCCCGACAGAGCCCGACAGAGCCCGACAGGGCCCGACAGGGCCCAGTAGAGCCTGACAGAGCCCGACAGAGCCCGACAGAGCCCGACAGGGCCCGACAGGGCCCGACAGGGCCCGACAGAGCCCGACAGGGCCCGACAGGGCCCAGTAGAGCCCGACAGAGCCCGACAGAGCCCGACAGGGCCCGACAGGGCCCAGTAGAGCCCGACAGAGCCCGACAGAGCCCGACAGAACCTGTCAGAGCCCGACAGAGCCCGACAGGGCCCGACAGAGCCCGACAGAGCCCGACAGGGCCCAGTAGAGCCCGACAGAGCCCGACAGAGCCCGACAGAGCCCGACGGGGCCCGACAGGGCCCAGTAGAGCCCGACAGAGCCCGACAGGGCCCGAAAGAGCCCGACAGAGCCCGATATGGCCCGACAGAGCCCGACAGAGCCCGACTGAGCCCGACAGGGCCCGACAGGGCCCAGTAGAGACCGACAGAGCCCGACAGAGCCCGACAGAACCCGACAGGGCCCAGTAGAGCCCGACAGAGCCCGACAGAGCCCGACAGAGCCCGACAGGGCCCAGTAGAGCCCGACAGAGCCCGACAGAGCCCGACAGAGCCCGACAGGCCCGACAGAGCCCGACAGAGCCCGACAGAGCCCGACAGGGCCCAGTAGAGCCCGACAGAGCCCGACAGGGCCCGACAGAGCCCGACAGAGCCCGACAGGGCCCAGTAGAGCCCGACAGAGCCCGACAGAGCCCGACAGGGCCCGACAGAGCCCGACAGAGCCCGACAGGACCCGACAGGGCCCGACAGAGCCCGACAGGGCCCAGTAGAGCCCGACAGAGCCCGACAGAGCCCGACAGGGCCCGACAGAGCCCGACAGAGCCCGACAGGGCCCAGTAGAGCCCGACAGAGCCCGACAGAGCCCGACAGAGCCCAACAGAGCCCGACAGAGCCCAGTAGAGCCCGACAGAGCCCGACAGAGCCCGACAGAGCCCGACAGGGCCCGACAGAGCCCGACAGAGCCCGACAGAGCCCGACAGAGCCCAGTAGAGCCCGACAGAACCCGACAGAGCCCGACAGAGCCCGACAGAGCCCAGTAGAGCCCGACAGAGCCCGACAGGGCCTGACAGGGCCCGACAGGGCCCAGTAGAGCCGGACAGAGCCCGACAGAGCCCAGTAGAGCCCAGTAGAGCCCGACAGAGCCCGACAGAGCCCGACAGAGCCCGACAGGGCCCGACAGAGCCCGACAGAGACCGACAGGGCCCGACAGAGCCCGACAGAGCCCGACAGAGCCCAGTAGAGCCCAGTAGAGCCCGACAGGGCCCGACAGGGCTCGACAGGGCCCAGTAGAGCCCGACAGAGCCCGACAGAGCCTGACAGAGCCCGACAGGGACCGACAGGGCCCGACAGAGCCCGACAGAGCCCGACAGGGCCCGACAGGGCCCAGTAGAGCCCGACAGAGCCCGAGAGAGCCCGACAGAACCCGACAGAGCCCGACAGGGCCCGACAGAGCCCGACAGAGCCCGACAGGGCCCGACAGAGCCCGACAGAGCCCGACAGGGCCCGACAGGGCCCAGTAGAGCCCGACAGAGCCCGACAGAGCCCGACAGGGCCCGACAGGGCCCGACAGGGCCCGACAGAGCCCGACAGGGCCCGACAGGGCCCGACAGAGCCCAGTAGAGCCCGACAGAGCCCGACAGAGCCCGACAGGGCCCGACAGGGCCCAGTAGAGCCCGACAGAGCCCGACAGAGCCCGACAGGGCCCGACAGAGCCCGACAGAGCACGACAGGGCCCGACAGAGCCCGACAGAGCCCGACAGGGCCCAGTAGAGCCCGACAGAGCCCGACAGAGCCCGACAGAGCCCGACAGGGCCCGACAGGGCCCAGTAGAGCCCGACAGAGCCCGACAGGGCCCGACAGAGCCCGACAGAGCCCGACAGAGCCCGATATGGCCCGACAGAGCCCGACAGAGCCCGACAGAGCCCGACAGGGCCCGACAGGGCCCAGTAGAGACCGACAGAGCCCGACAGAGCCCGACAGAACCCGACAGGGCCCAGTAGAGCCCGACAGAGCCCGACAGAGCCCGACAGAGCCCGACAGGGCCCAGTAGAGCCCGACAGAGCCCGACAGAGCCCGACAGAGCCCGACAGGCCCGACAGAGCCCGACAGAGCCCGACAGAGCCCGACAGGGCCCAGTAGAGCCCAACAGAGCCCGACAGGGCCCGACAGTGCCCGACAGAGCCCGACAGAGCCCGACAGAGCCCGATAGGGCCCAGTAGAGCCCGACAGAGCCCGACAGAGCCCGACAGAGCCCGACAGGGCCCGACAGAGCCCGACAGAGCCCGACAGGACCCGACAGGGCCCGACAGAGCCCGACAGGGCCCGACAGAGCCCGACAGAGCCCGACAGAGCCCGACAGGGCCCGACAGAGCCCGACAGAGCCCGACAGGGCCCAGTAGAGCCCGACAGAGCCCGACAGAGCTCGACAGAGCCCAACAGAGCCCGACAGAGCCCAGTAGAGCCCGACAGAGCCCGACAGAGCCCGACAGAGCCCGACAGGGCCCGACAGGGCCCAGTAGAGCCCGACAGAGCCCGACAGAGCCCGACAGAGCCCGACAGGGCCCGACAGAGCCCGACAGAGCCCGACAGGGCCCGACAGGGCCCGACAGGGCCCAGTAGAGCCCGACAGAGCCCGACAGAGCCCGACAGAACCCGTCAGAGCCCGACAGAGCCCGACAGAGCCCGACAGAGCCCGACAGGGCCCAGTAGAGCCCGACAGAGCCCGACAGAGCCCGACAGAGACCGACAGGGCCCGACAGAGCCCGACAAAGCCCGACAGAGCCCGACAGGGCCCGACAGGGCCCAGTAGAGCCCGACAGAGCCCGACAGGGCCCGACAGAGCCCGACAGAGCCCGACAGAGCCCGATATGGCCTGACAGAGCCCGACAGAGCCCGACAGAGCCCGACAGGGCCCGACAGGGCCCAGTAGAGCCCGACAGAGCCCGACAGAGCCCGACAGAACCCGACAGAGCCCGACAGGGCCCGACAGAGCCCGACAGAGCCCGACAGGGCCCGACAGGGCCCAGTAGAGCCCGACAGAGCCCGACAGAGCCCGACAGGGCCCGACAGGGCCCGACAGGGCCCGACAGAGCCCGACAGGGCCCGACAGGGCCCGACAGAGCCCAGTAGAGCCCGACAGAGCCCGACAGAGCCCGACAGGGCCCGACAGGGCCCAGTAGAGCCCGACAGAGCCCGACAGAGCCCGACAGGGCCCGACAGAGCCCGACAGAGCCCGACAGGGCCCGACAGGGCCCGACAGGGCCCAGTAGAGCCCGACAGAGCCCGACAGAGCCCGACAGAACCCGTCAGAGCCCGACAGAGCCCGACAGGGCCCGACAGAGCCCGACAGAGCCCGACAGGGCCCAGTAGAGCCCGACAGAGCCCGACAGAGCCCGACAGAGCCCAACAGAACCCGACAGGGCCCAGTAGAGCCCGACAGAGCCCGACAGAGCCCGACAGAGCCCGACAGGGCCCAGTAGAGCCCGACAGAGCCCGACAGAGCCCGACAGAGCCCGACAGGGCCCAGTAGAGCCCGACAGAGCCCGACAGGGCCCGACAGAGCCCGACAGAGCCCGACAGGGCCCAGTAGAGCCCGACAGAGCCCGACAGAGCCCGACAGGGCCCGACAGAGCCCGACAGAGCCCGACAGGACCCGACAGGGCCCGACAGAGCCCGACAGGGCCCAGTAGAGCCCGACAGAGCCCGACAGAGCCCGACAGGGCCCGACAGAGCCCGACAGAGCCCGACAGGGCCCAGTAGAGCCCGACAGAGCCCGACAGAGCCCGACAGAGCCCGACAGAGCCCAGTAGAGCCCGACAGGGCCCGACAGAGCCCGACAGAGCCCGACAGGACCCGACAGGGCCCGACAGAGCCCGACAGGGCCCAGTAGAGCCCGACAGAGCCCGACAGAGCCCGACAGGGCCCGACAGAGCCCGACAGAGCCCGACAGGGCCCAGTAGAGCCCGACAGAGCCCGACAGAGCCCGACAGAGCCCGACAGAGCCCAGTAGAGCCCGACAGAACCCGACAGAGCCCGACAGAGCCCGACAGAGCCCAGTAGAGCCCGACAGAGCCCGACAGGGCCTGACAGGGCCCGACAGTACCCAGTAGAGCCGGACAGAGCCCGACAGAGCCCAGTAGAGCCCAGTAGAGCCCGACAGAGCCCGACAGAGCCCGACAGAGCCCGACAGGGCCCGACAGAGCCCGACAGAGCCCGACAGGGCCCGACAGAGCCCGACAGAGCCCGACAGGGCCCGACAGGGCCCAGTAGAGCCCGACAGAGCCCGACAGAGCCCAGTAGAGCCCAGTAGAGCCCGACAGGGCCCGACAGGGCCCGACAGGGCCCAGTAGAGCCCGACAGAGCCCGACAGAGCCTGACAGAGCCCGACAGGGACCGACAGGGCCCGACAGAGCCCGACAGAGCCCGACAGGGCCCGACAGGGCCCAGTAGAGCCCGACAGAGCCCGACAGAGCCCGACAGAACCCGACAGAGCCCGACAGGGCCCGACAGAGCCCGACAGAGCCCGACAGGGCCCGACAGAGCCCGACAGAGCCCGACAGGGCCTGACAGGGCCCAGTAGAGCCCGACAGAGCCCGACAGAGCCCGACAGGGCCCGACAGGGCCCGACAGGGCCCGACAGAGCCCGACAGGGCCCGACAGAGCCCGACAGGGCCCGACAGGGCCCGACAGAGCCCAGTAGAGCCCGACAGAGCCCGACAGAGCCCGACAGGGCCCGACAGGGCCCAGTAGAGCCCGACAGAGCCCGACAGAGCCCGACAGGGCCCGACAGAGCCCGACAGAGCCCGACAGGGCCCGACAGAGCCCGACAGAGCCCGACAGGGCGCAGTAGAGCCCGACAGAGCCCGACAGAGCCCGACAGAGCCCGACAGGGCCCGACAGGGCCCAGTAGAGCCCGACAGAGCCCGACAGGGCCCGACAGAGCCCGACAGATCCCGACAGAGCCCGATATGGCCCGACAGAGCCCGACAGAGCCCGACAGAGCCCGACAGGGCCCGACAGGGCCCAGTAGAGCCCGACAGAGCCCGACAGAGCCCGACAGAACCCGACAGGGCCCAGTAGAGCCCGACAGAGCCCGACAGAGCCCGACAGAGCCCGACAGGGCCCAGTAGAGCCCGACAGAGCCCGACAGAGCCCGACAGAGCCCGACAGGCCCGACAGAGCCCGACAGAGTCCGACAGAGCCCGACAGGGCCCAGTAGAGCCCAACAGAGCCCGACAGGGCCCGACAGTGCCCGACAGAGCCCGACAGAGCCCGACAGAGCCCGACAGGGCCCAGTAGAGCCCGACAGAGCCCGACAGAGCCCGACAGAGCCCGACAGGGCCCGACAGAGCCCGACAGAGCCCGACAGGACCCGACAGGGCCCGACAGAGCCCGACAGGGCCCGACAGAGCCCGACAGAGCCCGACAGGGCCCGACAGACCCCGACAGAGCCCGACAGGGCCCAGTAGATCCCGACAGAGACCGACAGAGCCCGACAGAGCCCAACAGAGCCCGACAGAGCCCAGTAGAGCCCGACAGAGCCCGACAGAGCCCGACAGAGCCCGACAGGGCCCGACAGGGCCCAGTAGAGCCCGACAGAGCCCGACAGAGCCCGACAGAGCCCGACAGGGCCCGACAGAGCCCGACAGAGCCCGACAGGGCCCGACAGGGCCCGACAGGGCCCAGTAGAGCCCGACAGAGCCCGACAGAGCCCGACAGAACCCGTCAGAGCCCGACAGAGCCCGACAGAGCCCGACAGGGCCCAGTAGAGCCCGACAGAGCCCGACAGAGCCCGACAGAGACCGACAGGGCCCGACAGAGCCCGACAAAGCCCGACAGAGCCCGACAGAGCCCGACAGGGCCCAGTAGAGCCCGACAGAGCCCGACAGGGCCCGACAGAGCCCGACAGAGCCCGACAGAGCCCGATATGGCCTGACAGAGCCCGACAAAGCCCGACAGAGCCCGACAGGGCCCGACAGGGCCCAGTAGAGCCCGACAGAGCCCGACAGAGCCCGACAGAACCCGACAGAGCCCGACAGGGCCTGACAGGGCCCGACAGAGCCCGACAGGGCCCGACAGAGCCCGACAGGGCCCGACAGGGCCCGACAGAGCCCAGTAGAGCCCGACAGAGCCCGACAGGGCCCGACAGGGCCCAGTAGAGCCCGACAGAGCCCGACAGAGCCCGACAGGGCCCGACAGAGCCCGACAGAGCCCGACAGGGCCCGACAGGGCCCGACAGGGCCCAGTAGAGCCCGACAGAGCCCGACAGAGCCCGACAGAACCCGTCAGAGCCCGACAGAGCCCGACAGGGCCCGACAGAGCCCGACAGAGCCCGACAGGGCCCAGTAGAGCCCGACAGAGCCCGACAGAGCCCGACAGAGCCCGACAGGGCCTGACAGGGCCCAGTAGAGCCCGACAGAGCCCGACAGGGCCCGACAGAGCCCGACAGAGCCCGACAGAGCCCGATATGGCCCGACAGAGCCCGACAGAGCCCGACAGAGCCCGACAGGGCCCGACAGGGCCCAGTAGAGACCGACAGAGCCCGACAGAGCCCGACAGAACCCGACAGGGCCCAGTAGAGCCCGACAGAGCCTGACAGAGCCCGACAGAGCCCGACAGGGCCCAGTAGAGCCCGACAGAGCCCGACAGGCCCGACAGAGCCCGACAGAGCCCAGTAGAGCCCGACAGGGCCCAGTAGAGCCCGACAGAGCCCGACAGGGCCCGACAGAGCCCGACAGAGCCCGACAGGGCCCAGTAGAGCCCGACAGAGCCCGACAGAGCCCGACAGAGCCCGACAGAGCCCGACAGGGCCCGACAGAGCCCGACAGAGCCCGACAGGAACCGACAGGGCCCGACAGAGCCCGACAGGGCCCGACAGGGCCCGACAGAGCCCGACAGAGCCCGACAGGGCCCAGTAGAGCCCGACAGAGCCCGACAGGGCCCAGTAGAGCCCGACAGAGCCCGACAGAGCCCGACAGAGCCCGACAGAGCCCGACAGAGCCCAGTAGAGCCCGACAGAGCCCGACAGAGCCCGACAGAGCCCGACAGGGCCCGACAGAGCCCGACAGAGCCCGACAGGGCCCAGTAGAGCCCGACAGAGCCCGACAGAGCCCGACAGAGCCCAGTAGAGCCCGACAGAACCCGACAGAGCCCGACAGAGCCCGACAGAGCCCAGTAGAGCCCGACAGAGCCCGACAGGGCCTGACAGGGCCCGACAGGGCCCAGTAGAGCCGGACAGAGCCCGACAGAGCCCAGTAGAGCCCAGTAGAGCCCGACAGAGCCCGACAGAGCCCGACAGAGCCCGACAGGGCCCGACAGAGCCCGACAGAGCCCGACAGGGCCCGACAGAGCCCGACAGAGCCCGACAGGGCCCGACAGGGACCAGTAGAGCCCGACAGAGCCCGACAGAGCCCAGTAGAGCCCAGTAGAGCCAGACAGGGCCCGACAGGGCCCGACAGGGCCCAGTAGAGCCCGACAGAGCCCGACAGAGCCTGACAGAGCCCGACAGGGACCGACAGGGCCCGACAGGGCCCGACAGAGCCCGACAGGGCCCGACAGGGCCCAGTAGAGCCCGACAGACCCCGACAGAGACCGACAGGGCCCGACAGGGCCCGACAGGGCCCGACAGAGCTCGACAGGGCCCGAGAGGGTCCGAATGAGCCCAGTAGAGCCCGACAGAGCCCGACAGAGCCCGACAGAGCCCGACAGGACCCGACAGGGCCCAGTAGAGCCCGACAGAGCCCGACAGAGCCCGACAGAGCCCGACAGGGCCCGACAGAGCCCGACAGAGCCCGACAGGGCCCGACAGGGCCCGACAGGGCCCAGTAGAGCCCGACAGAGCCCGACAGAGCCCGACAGAACCCGACAGGGCCCAGTAGAGCCCGACAGAGCCCGACAGAGCCCGACAGAGCCCGACAGGGCCCAGTAGAGCCCGACAGAGCCCGACAGAGCCCGACAGAGCCCGACAGGCCCGACAGAGCCCGACAGAGCCCGACAGAGCCCGACAGGGCCCAGTAGAGCCCGACAGAGCCCGACAGGGCCCGACAGAGCCCGACAGAGCCCGACAGGGCCCAGTAGAGCCCGACAGAGCCCGACAGAGCCCGACAGAGCCCGACAGGGCCCGACAGAGCCCGACAGAGCCCGACAGGACCCGACAGGGCCCGACAGAGCCCGACAGGGCCCAGTAGAGCCCGACAGAGCCCGACAGAGCCCGACAGGGCCCGACAGAGTCCGACAGAGCCCGACAGGGCCCAGTAGAGCCCGACAGAGCCCGACAGAGCCCGACAGAGCCCAACAGAGCCCGACAGAGCCCAGTAGAGCCCGACAGAGCCCGACAGAGCCCGACAGAGCCCGACAGGGCCCGACAGAGCCCGACAGAGCCCGACAGGGCCCAGTAGAGCCCGACAGAGCCCGACAGAGCCCGACAGAGCCCAGTAGAGCCCGACAGAACCCGACAGAGCCCGACAGAGCCCGACAGAGCCCAGTAGAGCCCACAGAGCCCGACAGGGCCTGACAGGGCCCGACAGGGCCCAGTAGAGCCGGACAGAGCCCGACAGAGCCCAGTAGAGCCCAGTAGAGCCCGACAGAGCCCGACAGAGCCCGACAGAGCCCGACAGGGCCCGACAGAGCCCGACAGAGCCCGACAGGGCCCGACAGAGCCCGACAGAGCCCGACAGGGCCCGACAGGGCCCAGTAGAGCCCGACAGAGCCCGACAGAGCCCAGTAGAGCCCAGTAGAGCCCGACAGAGCCCGACAGGGCCCAGTAGAGCCCGACAGAGCCCGACAGAGCCTGACAGAGCCCGACAGGGACCGACAGGGCCCGACAGAGCCCGACAGAGCCCGACAGGGCCCGACAGGGCCCAGTAGAGCCCGACAGAGCCCGACAGAGCCCGACAGAACCCGACAGAGCCCGACAGGGCCCGACAGAGCCCGACAGAGCCCGACAGGGCCCGACAGAGCCCGACAGAGCCCGACAGGGCCCAGTAGAGCCCGACAGAGCCCGACAGAGCCCGACAGGGCCCGACAGGGCCCGACAGGGCCCGACAGGGCCCGACAGAGCCCAGTAGAGCCCGACAGAGCCCGACAGAGCCCGACAGGGCCCGACAGGGCCCAGTAGAGCCCGACAGAGCCCGAGAGAGCCCGACAGAGCCCGACAGAGCCCGACAGAGCCCGACAGGGCCCGACAGAGCCCGACAGAGCCCGACAGGGCCCAGTAGAGCCCGACAGAGCCCGACAGAGCCCGACAGAGCCCGACAGGGCCCGACAGGGCCCAGTAGAGCCCGACAGAGCCCGACAGGGCCCGACAGAGCCCGACAGAGCCCGACAGAGCCCGATATGGCCCGACAGAGCCCGACAGAGCCCGACAGAGCCCGACAGGGCCCGACAGGGCCCAGTAGAGACCGACAGAGCCCGACAGAGCCCGACAGAACCCGACAGGGCCCAGTAGAGCCCGACAGAGCCCGACAGAGCCCGACAGAGCCCGACAGGGCCCAGTAGAGCCCGACAGAGCCCGACAGAGCCCGACAGAGCCCGACAGGCCCGACAGAGCCCGACAGAGCCCGACAGAGCCCGACAGGGCCCAGTAGAGCCCAACAGAGCCCGACAGGGCCCGACAGTGCCCGACAGAGCCCGACAGAGCCCGATATGGCCTGACAGAGCCCGACAGAGCCCGACAGAGCCCGACAGGGCCCGACAGGGCCCAGTAGAGCCCGACAGAGCCCGACAGAGCCCGACAGAACCCGACAGAGCCCGACAGGGCCCGACAGAGCCCGACAGAGCCCGACAGGGCCCGACAGGGCCCAGTAGAGCCCGACAGAGCCCGACAGAGCCCGACAGGGCCCGACAGGGCCCGACAGGGCCCGACAGAGCCCGACATGGCCCGACAGGGCCCGACAGAGCCCAGTAGAGCCCGACAGAGCCCGACAGAGCCCGACAGGGCCCGACAGGGCCCAGTAGAGCCCGACAGAGCCCGACAGAGCCCGACAGGGCCCGACAGAGCCCGACAGAGCCCGACAGGGCCCGACAGGGCCCGACAGGGCCCAGTAGAGCCCGACAGAGCCCGACAGAGCCCGACAGAACCCGTCAGAGCCCGACAGAGCCCGACAGGGCCCGACAGAGCCCGACAGAGCCCGACAGGGCCCAGTAGAGCCCGACAGAGCCCGACAGAGCCCGACAGAGCCCGACAGGGCCCGACAGGGCCCAGTAGAGCCCGACAGAGCCCGACAGGGCCCGACAGAGCCCGACAGAGCCCGACAGAGCCCGACAGGAACCGACAGGGCCCGACAGAGCCCGACAGGGCCCGACAGGGCCCGACAGAGCCCGACAGAGCCCGACAGGGCCCAGTAGAGCCCGACAGAGCCCGACAGAGCCCGACAGAGTCCGACAGGGCCCAGTAGAGCCCGACAGAGCCCGACAGAGCCCGACAGAGCCCGACAGGGCCCAGTAGAGCCCGACAGAGCCCGACAGAGCCCGACAGAGCCCGACAGAGCCCGACAGAGCCCAGTAGAGCCCGACAGAGCCCGACAGGGCCTGACAGGGCCCGACAGGGCCCAGTAGAGCCGGACAGAGCCCGACAGAGCCCAGTAGAGCCCAGTAGAGCCCGACAGAGCCCGACAGAGCCCGACAGAGCCCGACAGGGCCCGACAGAGCCCGACAGAGCCCGACAGGGCCCGACAGAGCCCGACAGAGCCCGACAGGGCCTGACAGGGCCCAGTAGAGCCCGACAGAGCCCGACAGAGCCCAGTAGAGCCCAGTAGAGCCCGACAGGGCCCGACAGGGCCCGACAGGGCCCAGTAGAGCCCGACAGAGCCCGACAGAGCCTGACAGAGCCCGACAGGGACCGACAGGGCCCGACAGAGCCCGACAGGGCCCGACAGGGCCCAGTAGAGCCCGACAGAGCCCGACAGAGACCGACAGAGCCCGACAGAGACCGACAGGGCCCGACAGGGCCCGACAGGGCCCGACAGAGCTCGACAGGGCCCGAGAGGGCCCGACAGAGCCCAGTAGAGCCCGACAGAGCCCGACAGAGCCCGACAGAGCCCGACAGGACCCGACAGAGCCCAGTAGAGCCCGACAGAGCCCGACAGAGCCCGACAGAGCCCGACAGGGCCCGACAGGGCCCGACAGGGCCCGACAGGGCCCAGTAGAGCCCGACAGAGCCCGACAGAGCCCGACAGAACCCGTCAGAGCCCGACAGAGCCCGACAGAGCCCGACAGAGCCCGACAGGGCCCAGTAGAGCCCGACAGAGCCCGACAGAGCCCGACAGAGCCCGACAGGGCCCGACAGAGCCCGACAGAGCCCGACAGGGCCCGACAGGGCCCGACAGGGCCCAGTAGAGCCCGACAGAGCCCGACAGAGCCCGACAGAACCCGTCAGAGCCCGACAGAGCCCGACAGAGCCCGACAGAGCCCGACAGGGCCCAGTAGAGCCCGACAGAGCCCGACAGAGCCCGACAGAGCCCGACAGAGCCCGACAGGGCCCAGTAGAGCCCGACAGAGCCCGACAGGGCCCGACAGAGCCCGACAGAGCCCGACAGAGCCCGATATGGCCTGACAGAGCCCGACAGAGCCCGACAGAGCCCGACAGGGCCCGACAGGGCCCAGTAGAGCCCGACAGAGCCCGACAGAGCCCGACAGAACCCGACAGAGCCCGACAGGGCCCGACAGAGCCCGACAGAGCCCGACAGGGCCCGACAGAGCCCGACAGAGCCCGACAGGGCCCGACAGGGCCCAGTAGAGCCCGACAGAGCCTGACAGAGCCCGACAGGGCCCGACAGGGCCCGACAGGGCCCGACAGAGCCCGACAGGGCCCGACAGGGCCCGACAGAGCCCAGTAGAGCCCGACAGAGCCCGACAGAGCCCGACAGGGCCCGACAGAGCCCAGTAGAGCCCGACAGAGCCCGACAGAGCCCGACAGGGCCCGACAGAGCCCGACAGAGCCCGACAGGGCCCGACAGGGCCCAGTAGAGCCCGACAGAGCCCGACAGAGCCCGACAGAACCCGTCAGAGCCCGACAGAGCCCGACAGGGCCCGACAGAGCCCGACAGAGCCCGACAGGGCCCAGTAGAGCCCGACAGAGCCCGACAGAGCCCGACAGAGCCCGACAGGGCCCGACAGGGCCCGACAGAGCCCGACAGGGCCCGACAGAGCCCGACAGAGCCCGACAGAGCCCGATATGGCCCGACAGAGCCCGACAGAGCCCGACAGAGCCCGACAGGGCCCGACAGGGCCCAGTAGAGACCGACAGAGCCCGACAGAGCCCGACAGAACCCGACAGGGCCCAGTAGAGCCCGACAGAGCCCGACAGAGCCCGACAGAGCCCGACAGGGCCCAGTAGAGCCCGACAGAGCCCGACAGAGCCCGACAGATCCCGACAGGCCCGACAGAGCCCGACAGAGCCCGACAGAGCCCGACAGGGCCCAGTAGAGCCCGACAGAGCCCGACAGGGCCCGACAGAGCCCGACAGAGCCTGACAGGGCCCAGTAGAGCCCGACAGAGCCCGACAGAGCCCGACAGAGCCCGACAGAGCCCGACAGGGCCCGACAGAGCCCGACAGAGCCCGACAGGACCCGACAGGGCCCGACAGAGCCCGACAGGGCCCGACAGAGCCCGACAGAGCCCGACAGATCCCGACAGGGCCCGACAGAGCCCGACAGAGCCCGACAGGGCCCAGTAGAGCCCGACAGAGCCCGACAGAGCCCGACAGAGCCCAACAGAGCCCGACAGAGCCCAGTAGAGCCCGACAGAGCCCGACAGAGCCCGACAGAGCCCGACAGGGCCCGACAGAGCCCGACAGAGCCCGACAGGGCCCAGTAGAGCCCGACAGAGCCCGACAGAGCCCGACAGAGCCCGACAGAGCCCAGTAGAGCCCGACAGAACCCGACAGAGCCCGACAGAGCCCGACAGAGCCCAGTAGAGCCCAGTAGAGCCCGACAGAGCCCGACAGAGCCCGACAGGGCCCGACAGAGCCCGACAGGGCCCGACAGGGCCCAGTAGAGCCCGACAGAGCCCGACAGAGCCCAGTAGAGCCCAGTAGAGCCCGACAGGGCCCGACAGGGCCCGACAGGGCCCAGTAGAGCCCGACAGAGCCCGACAGAGCCTGACAGAGCCCGACAGGGACCGACAGGGCCCGACAGAGCCCGACAGAACCCGACAGGGCCCGACAGGGCCCAGTAGAGCCCGACAGAGCCCGACAGAGACCGACAGGGCCCGACAGGGCCCGACAGGGCCCGACAGGGCCCGACAGAGCCCAGTAGAGCCCGACAGAGCCCGGCAGAGCCCGACAGAGCCCGACAGGACCCGACAGGGCCCAGTAGAGCCCGACAGAGCCCGACAGAGCCTGACAGAGCCCGACAGGGCCCGACAGAGCCCGACAGAGCCCGACAGGGCCCGACAGTGCCCGACAGGGCCCAGTAGAGCCCGACAGAGCCCGACAGAGCCCGACACAGCCCGTCAGAGCCCGACAGAGCCCGACAGAGCCCGACAGAGCCCGACAGGGCCCAGTAGAGCCCGACAGAGCCCGACAGAGCCCGACAGAACCCGACAGGGCCCAGTAGAGCCCGACAGAGCCCGACAGAGCCCGACAGAGCCCGACAGGGCCCAGTAGAGCCCGACAGAGCCCGACAGAGCCCGACAGAGCCCGACAGGCCCGACAGAGCCCGACAGAGCCCGACAGAGCCCGACAGGGCCCAGTAGAGCCCAACAGAGCCCGACAGGGCCCGACAGTGCCCGACAGAGCCCGACAGAGCCCGATATGGCCTGACAGAGCCCGACAGAGCCCGACAGAACCCGACAGGGCCCGACAGGGCCCAGTAGAGCCCGACAGAGCCCGACAGAGCCCGACAGAACCCGACAGAGCCGGACAGGGCCCGACAGAGCCCGACAGAGCCCGACAGGGCCCGACAGAGCCCGACAGAGCCCGACAGGGCCCGACAGGGCCCAGTAGAGCCCGACAGAGCCCGACAGAGCCCGACAGGGCCCGACAGGGCCCGACAGGGCCCGACAGAGCCCGACATGGCCCGACAGGGCCCGACAGAGCCCAGTAGAGCCCGACAGAGCCCGACAGAGCCCGACAGGGCCCGACAGGGCCCAGTAGAGCCCGACAGAGCCCGACAGAGCCCGACAGGGCCCGACAGAGCCCGACAGAGCCCGACAGGGCCCGACAGGGCCCGACAGGGCCCAGTAGAGCCCGACAGAGCCCGACAGAGCCCGACAGAACCCGACAGGGCCCAGTAGAGCCCGACAGAGCCCGACAGAGCCCGACAGAGCCCGACAGGGCCCAGTAGAGCCCGACAGAGCCCGACAGAGCCCGACAGAGCCCGACAGGCCCGACAGAGCCCGACAGAGCCCGACAGAGCCCGACAGGGCCCAGTAGAGCCCGACAGAGCCCGACAGGGCCCGACAGAGCCCGACAGAGCCCGACAGGGCCCAGTAGAGCCCGACAGAGCCCGACAGAGCCCGACAGAGCCCGACAGGGCCCGACAGAGCCCGACAGAGCCCGACAGGACCCGACAGGGCCCGACAGAGCCCGACAGGGCCCAGTAGAGCCCGACAGAGCCCGACAGAGCCCGACAGGGCCCGACAGAGTCCGACAGAGCCCGACAGGGCCCAGTAGAGCCCGACAGAGCCCGACAGAGCCCGACAGAGCCCAACAGAGCCCGACAGAGCCCAGTAGAGCCCGACAGAGCCCGACAGAGCCCGACAGAGCCCGACAGGGCCCGACAGAGCCCGACAGAGCCCGACAGGGCCCAGTAGAGCCCGACAGAGCCCGACAGAGCCCGACAGAGCCCAGTAGAGCCCGACAGAACCCGACAGAGCCCGACAGAGCCCGACAGAGCCCAGTAGAGCCCACAGAGCCCGACAGGGCCTGACAGGGCCCGACAGGGCCCAGTAGAGCCGGACAGAGCCCGACAGAGCCCAGTAGAGCCCAGTAGAGCCCGACAGAGCCCGACAGAGCCCGACAGAGCCCGACAGGGCCCGACAGAGCCCGACAGAGCCCGACAGGGCCCGACAGAGCCCGACAGAGCCCGACAGGGCCCGACAGGGCCCAGTAGAGCCCGACAGAGCCCGACAGAGCCCAGTAGAGCCCAGTAGAGCCCGACAGAGCCCGACAGGGCCCAGTAGAGCCCGACAGAGCCCGACAGAGCCTGACAGAGCCCGACAGGGACCGACAGGGCCCGACAGAGCCCGACAGAGCCCGACAGGGCCCGACAGGGCCCAGTAGAGCCCGACAGAGCCCGACAGAGCCCGACAGAACCCGACAGAGCCCGACAGGGCCCGACAGAGCCCGACAGAGCCCGACAGGGCCCGACAGAGCCCGACAGAGCCCGACAGGGCCCAGTAGAGCCCGACAGAGCCCGACAGAGCCCGACAGGGCCCGACAGGGCCCGACAGGGCCCGACAGGGCCCGACAGAGCCCAGTAGAGCCCGACAGAGCCCGACAGAGCCCGACAGGGCCCGACAGGGCCCAGTAGAGCCCGACAGAGCCCGAGAGAGCCCGACAGAGCCCGACAGAGCCCGACAGAGCCCGACAGGGCCCGACAGAGCCCGACAGAGCCCGACAGGGCCCAGTAGAGCCCGACAGAGCCCGACAGAGCCCGACAGAGCCCGACAGGGCCCGACAGGGCCCAGTAGAGCCCGACAGAGCCCGACAGGGCCCGACAGAGCCCGACAGAGCCCGACAGAGCCCGATATGGCCCGACAGAGCCCGACAGAGCCCGACAGAGCCCGACAGGGCCCGACAGGGCCCAGTAGAGACCGACAGAGCCCGACAGAGCCCGACAGAACCCGACAGGGCCCAGTAGAGCCCGACAGAGCCCGACAGAGCCCGACAGAGCCCGACAGGGCCCAGTAGAGCCCGACAGAGCCCGACAGAGCCCGACAGAGCCCGACAGGCCCGACAGAGCCCGACAGAGCCCGACAGAGCCCGACAGGGCCCAGTAGAGCCCAACAGAGCCCGACAGGGCCCGACAGTGCCCGACAGAGCCCGACAGAGCCCGATATGGCCTGACAGAGCCCGACAGAGCCCGACAGAGCCCGACAGGGCCCGACAGGGCCCAGTAGAGCCCGACAGAGCCCGACAGAGCCCGACAGAACCCGACAGAGCCCGACAGGGCCCGACAGAGCCCGACAGAGCCCGACAGGGCCCGACAGGGCCCAGTAGAGCCCGACAGAGCCCGACAGAGCCCGACAGGGCCCGACAGGGCCCGACAGGGCCCGACAGAGCCCGACATGGCCCGACAGGGCCCGACAGAGCCCAGTAGAGCCCGACAGAGCCCGACAGAGCCCGACAGAACCCGTCAGAGCCCGACAGAGCCCGACAGGGCCCGACAGAGCCCGACAGAGCCCGACAGGGCCCAGTAGAGCCCGACAGAGCCCGACAGAGCCCGACAGAGCCCGACAGGGCCCGACAGGGCCCAGTAGAGCCCGACAGAGCCCGACAGGGCCCGACAGAGCCCGACAGAGCCCGACAGAGCCCGACAGGAACCGACAGGGCCCGACAGAGCCCGACAGGGCCCGACAGGGCCCGACAGAGCCCGACAGAGCCCGACAGGGCCCAGTAGAGCCCGACAGAGCCCGACAGAGCCCGACAGAGTCCGACAGGGCCCAGTAGAGCCCGACAGAGCCCGACAGAGCCCGACAGAGCCCGACAGGGCCCAGTAGAGCCCGACAGAGCCCGACAGAGCCCGACAGAGCCCGACAGAGCCCGACAGAGCCCAGTAGAGCCCGACAGAGCCCGACAGGGCCTGACAGGGCCCGACAGGGCCCAGTAGAGCCGGACAGAGCCCGACAGAGCCCAGTAGAGCCCAGTAGAGCCCGACAGAGCCCGACAGAGCCCGACAGAGCCCGACAGGGCCCGACAGAGCCCGACAGAGCCCGACAGGGCCCGACAGAGCCCGACAGAGCCCGACAGGGCCTGACAGGGCCCAGTAGAGCCCGACAGAGCCCGACAGAGCCCAGTAGAGCCCAGTAGAGCCCGACAGGGCCCGACAGGGCCCGACAGGGCCCAGTAGAGCCCGACAGAGCCCGACAGAGCCTGACAGAGCCCGACAGGGACCGACAGGGCCCGACAGAGCCCGACAGGGCCCGACAGGGCCCAGTAGAGCCCGACAGAGCCCGACAGAGACCGACAGAGCCCGACAGAGACCGACAGGGCCCGACAGGGCCCGACAGGGCCCGACAGAGCTCGACAGGGCCCGAGAGGGCCCGACAGAGCCCAGTAGAGCCCGACAGAGCCCGACAGAGCCCGACAGAGCCCGACAGGACCCGACAGAGCCCAGTAGAGCCCGACAGAGCCCGACAGAGCCCGACAGAGCCCGACAGGGCCCGACAGGGCCCGACAGGGCCCGACAGGGCCCAGTAGAGCCCGACAGAGCCCGACAGAGCCCGACAGAACCCGTCAGAGCCCGACAGAGCCCGACAGAGCCCGACAGAGCCCGACAGGGCCCAGTAGAGCCCGACAGAGCCCGACAGAGCCCGACAGAGCCCGACAGGGCCCGACAGAGCCCGACAGAGCCCGACAGGGCCCGACAGGGCCCGACAGGGCCCAGTAGAGCCCGACAGAGCCCGACAGAGCCCGACAGAACCCGTCAGAGCCCGACAGAGCCCGACAGAGCCCGACAGAGCCCGACAGGGCCCAGTAGAGCCCGACAGAGCCCGACAGAGCCCGACAGAGCCCGACAGAGCCCGACAGGGCCCAGTAGAGCCCGACAGAGCCCGACAGGGCCCGACAGAGCCCGACAGAGCCCGACAGAGCCCGATATGGCCTGACAGAGCCCGACAGAGCCCGACAGAGCCCGACAGGGCCCGACAGGGCCCAGTAGAGCCCGACAGAGCCCGACAGAGCCCGACAGAACCCGACAGAGCCCGACAGGGCCCGACAGAGCCCGACAGAGCCCGACAGGGCCCGACAGAGCCCGACAGAGCCCGACAGGGCCCGACAGGGCCCAGTAGAGCCCGACAGAGCCTGACAGAGCCCGACAGGGCCCGACAGGGCCCGACAGGGCCCGACAGAGCCCGACAGGGCCCGACAGGGCCCGACAGAGCCCAGTAGAGCCCGACAGAGCCCGACAGAGCCCGACAGGGCCCGACAGAGCCCAGTAGAGCCCGACAGAGCCCGACAGAGCCCGACAGGGCCCGACAGAGCCCGACAGAGCCCGACAGGGCCCGACAGGGCCCGACAGGGCCCAGTAGAGCCCGACAGAGCCCGACAGAGCCCGACAGAACCCGTCAGAGCCCGACAGAGCCCGACAGGGCCCGACAGAGCCCGACAGAGCCCGACAGGGCCCAGTAGAGCCCGACAGAGCCCGACAGAGCCCGACAGAGCCCGACAGGGCCCGACAGGGCCCGACAGAGCCCGACAGGGCCCGACAGAGCCCGACAGAGCCCGACAGAGCCCGATATGGCCCGACAGAGCCCGACAGAGCCCGACAGAGCCCGACAGGGCCCGACAGGGCCCAGTAGAGACCGACAGAGCCCGACAGAGCCCGACAGAACCCGACAGGGCCCAGTAGAGCCCGACAGAGCCCGACAGAGCCCGACAGAGCCCGACAGGGCCCAGTAGAGCCCGACAGAGCCCGACAGAGCCCGACAGATCCCGACAGGCCCGACAGAGCCCGACAGAGCCCGACAGAGCCCGACAGGGCCCAGTAGAGCCCGACAGAGCCCGACAGGGCCCGACAGAGCCCGACAGAGCCTGACAGGGCCCAGTAGAGCCCGACAGAGCCCGACAGAGCCCGACAGAGCCCGACAGAGCCCGACAGGGCCCGACAGAGCCCGACAGAGCCCGACAGGACCCGACAGGGCCCGACAGAGCCCGACAGGGCCCGACAGAGCCCGACAGAGCCCGACAGATCCCGACAGGGCCCGACAGAGCCCGACAGAGCCCGACAGGGCCCAGTAGAGCCCGACAGAGCCCGACAGAGCCCGACAGAGCCCAACAGAGCCCGACAGAGCCCAGTAGAGCCCGACAGAGCCCGACAGAGCCCGACAGAGCCCGACAGGGCCCGACAGAGCCCGACAGAGCCCGACAGGGCCCAGTAGAGCCCGACAGAGCCCGACAGAGCCCGACAGAGCCCGACAGAGCCCAGTAGAGCCCGACAGAACCCGACAGAGCCCGACAGAGCCCGACAGAGCCCAGTAGAGCCCAGTAGAGCCCGACAGAGCCCGACAGAGCCCGACAGAGCCCGACAGGGCCCGACAGAGCCCGACAGGGCCCGACAGGGCCCAGTAGAGCCCGACAGAGCCCGACAGAGCCCAGTAGAGCCCAGTAGAGCCCGACAGGGCCCGACAGGGCCCGACAGGGCCCAGTAGAGCCCGACAGAGCCCGACAGAGCCTGACAGAGCCCGACAGGGACCGACAGGGCCCGACAGAGCCCGACAGAACCCGACAGGGCCCGACAGGGCCCAGTAGAGCCCGACAGAGCCCGACAGAGACCGACAGGGCCCGACAGGGCCCGACAGGGCCCGACAGGGCCCGACAGAGCCCAGTAGAGCCCGACAGAGCCCGGCAGAGCCCGACAGAGCCCGACAGGACCCGACAGGGCCCAGTAGAGCCCGACAGAGCCCGACAGAGCCTGACAGAGCCCGACAGGGCCCGACAGAGCCCGACAGAGCCCGACAGGGCCCGACAGTGCCCGACAGGGCCCAGTAGAGCCCGACAGAGCCCGACAGAGCCCGACACAGCCCGTCAGAGCCCGACAGAGCCCGACAGAGCCCGACAGAGCCCGACAGGGCCCAGTAGAGCCCGACAGAGCCCGACAGAGCCCGACAGAACCCGACAGGGCCCAGTAGAGCCCGACAGAGCCCGACAGAGCCCGACAGAGCCCGACAGGGCCCAGTAGAGCCCGACAGAGCCCGACAGAGCCCGACAGAGCCCGACAGGCCCGACAGAGCCCGACAGAGCCCGACAGAGCCCGACAGGGCCCAGTAGAGCCCAACAGAGCCCGACAGGGCCCGACAGTGCCCGACAGAGCCCGACAGAGCCCGATATGGCCTGACAGAGCCCGACAGAGCCCGACAGAACCCGACAGGGCCCGACAGGGCCCAGTAGAGCCCGACAGAGCCCGACAGAGCCCGACAGAACCCGACAGAGCCGGACAGGGCCCGACAGAGCCCGACAGAGCCCGACAGGGCCCGACAGAGCCCGACAGAGCCCGACAGGGCCCGACAGGGCCCAGTAGAGCCCGACAGAGCCCGACAGAGCCCGACAGGGCCCGACAGGGCCCGACAGGGCCCGACAGAGCCCGACATGGCCCGACAGGGCCCGACAGAGCCCAGTAGAGCCCGACAGAGCCCGACAGAGCCCGACAGGGCCCGACAGGGCCCAGTAGAGCCCGACAGAGCCCGACAGAGCCCGACAGGGCCCGACAGAGCCCGACAGAGCCCGACAGGGCCCGACAGGGCCCGACAGGGCCCAGTAGAGCCCGACAGAGCCCGACAGAGCCCGACAGAACCCGTCAGAGCCCGACAGAGCCCGACAGGGCCCGACAGAGCCCGACAGAGCCCGACAGGGCCCAGTAGAGCCCGACAGAGCCCGACAGAGCCCGACAGAGCCCGACAGGGCCCGACAGGGCCCAGTAGAGCCCGACAGAGCCCGACAGGGCCCGACAGAGCCCGACAGAGCCCGACAGCACCCGACAGGAACCGACAGGGCCCGACAGAGCCCGACAGGGCCCGACAGGGCCCGACAGAGCCCGACAGGGCCCAGTAGAGCCCGACAGAGCCCGACAGAGCCCGACAGAGCCCGACAGGGCCCAGTAGAGCCCGACAGAGACCGACAGAGCCCGACAGAGCCCGACAGGGCCCGACAGAGCCCGACAGAGCCCGACAGGGCCCAGTAGAGCCCGACAGAGCCCGACAGAGCCCGACAGAGCCCGACAGAGCCCAGTAGAGCCCGACAGAACCCGACAGAGCCCGACAGAGCCCGACAGAGCCCAGTAGAGCCCGACAGAGCCCGACAGGGCCTGACAGGGCCCGACAGGGCCCAGTAGAGCCGGACAGAGCCCGACAGAGCCCAGTAGAGCCCAGTAGAGCCCGACAGAGCCCGACAGAGCCCGACAGAGCCCGACAGGGCCCGACAGAGCCCGACAGAGCCCGACAGGGCCCGACAGAGCCCGACAGAGCCCGACAGGGCCCGACAGGGCCCAGTAGAGCCCGACAGAGCCCGACAGAGCCCAGTAGCGCCCAGTAGAGCCCGACAGGGCCCGACAGGGCCCGACAGGGCCCAGTAGAGCCCGACAGAGCCCGACAGAGCCTGACAGAGCCCGACAGGGACCGACAGGGCCCGACAGAGCCCGACAGAGCCCGACAGGGCCCGACAGGGCCCAGTAGAGCCCGACAGAGCCCGACAGAGACCGACAGGGCCCGACAGGGCCCGACAGGGCCCGACAGAGCTCGACAGGGCCCGAGAGGGCCCGACAGAGCCCAGTAGAGCCCGACAGAGCCCGACAGAGCCCGACAGAGCCCGACAGGACCCGACAGAGCCCAGTAGAGCCCGACAGAGCCCGACAGAGCCCGACAGAGCCCGACAGGGCCCGACAGAGCCCGACAGAGCCCGACAGGGCCCGACAGGGCCCGACAGGGCCCAGTAGAGCCCGACAGAGCCCGACAGAGCCCGACAGAACCCGTCAGAGCCCGACAGAGCCCGACAGAGCCCGACAGGGCCCAGTAGAGCCCGACAGAGCCCGACAGAGCCCGACAGAGCCCGACAGGGCCCGACAGAGCCCGACAGAGCCCGACAGGGCCCGACAGGGCCCGACAGGGCCCAGTAGAGCCCGACAGAGCCCGACAGAGCCCGACAGAACCCGTCAGAGCCCGACAGAGCCCGACAGAGACCGACAGAGCCCGACAGGGCCCAGTAGAGCCCGACAGAGCCCGACAGAGCCCGACAGAGCCCGACAGAGCCCGACAGGGCCCAGTAGAGCCCGACAGAGCCCGACAGGGCCCGACAGAGCCCGACAGGGCGCGACAGAGCCCGATATGGCCTGACAGAGCCCGACAGAGCCCGACAGAGCCCGACAGGGCCCGACAGGGCCCAGTAGAGCCCGACAGAGCCCGACAGAGCCCGACAGAACCCGACAGAGCCCGACAGGGCCCGACAGAGCCCGACAGAGCCCGACAGGGCCCGACAGAGCCCGACAGAGCCCGACAGGGCCCGACAGGGCCCAGTAGAGCCCGACAGAGCCTGACAGAGCCCGACAGGGCCCGACAGGGCCCGACAGGGCCCGACAGAGCCCGACAGGGCCCGACAGGGCCCGACAGAGCCCAGTAGAGCCCGACAGAGCCCGACAGAGCCCGACAGGGCCCGACAGGGCCCAGTAGAGCCCGACAGAGCCCGACAGAGCCCGACAGGGCCCGACAGGGCCCAGTAGAGCCCGACAGAGCCCGACAGAGCCCGACAGAACCCGTCAGAGCCCGACAGAGCCCGACAGGGCCCGATAGAGCCCGACAGAGCCCGACAGGGCCCAGTAGAGCCCGACAGAGCCCGACAGAGCCCGACAGAGCCCGACAGGGCCCGACAGGGCCCAGTAGAGCCCGACAGAGCCCGACAGGGCCCGACAGAGCCCGACAGAGCCCGACAGAGCCCGATATGGCCCGACAGAGCCCGACAGAGCCCGACAGAGCCCGACAGGGCCCGACAGGGCCCAGTAGAGACCGACAGAGCCCGACAGAGCCCGACAGAACCCGACAGGGCCCAGTAGAGCCCGACAGAGCCCGACAGAGCCCGACAGAGCCCGACAGGGCCCAGTAGAGCCCAACAGAGCCCGACAGAGCCCGACAGAGCCCGACAGGCCCGACAGAGCCCGACAGAGCCCGACAGAGCCCGACAGGGCCCAGTAGAGCCCGACAGAGCCCGACAGGGCCCGACAGAGCCCGACAGAGCCCGACAGGGCCCAGTAGAGCCCGACAGAGCCCGACAGAGCCCGACAGAGCCCGACAGAGCCCGACAGGGCCCGACAGAGCCCGACAGAGCCCGACAGGACCCGACAGGGCCTGACAGAGCCCGACAGGGCCCGACAGAGCCCGACAGAGCCCGACAGAGCCCGACAGGGCCCGACAGAGCCCGACAGAGCCCGACAGGGCCCAGTAGAGCCCGACAGAGCCCGACAGAGCCCGACAGAGCCCAACAGAGCCCGACAGAGCCCAGTAGAGCCCGACAGAGCCCGACAGAGCCCGACAGAGCCCGACAGGGCCCGACAGAGCCCGCAGAGCCCGACAGGGCCCAGTAGAGCCCGACAGAGCCCGACAGAGCCCGACAGAGCCCGACAGAGCCCAGTAGAGCCCGACAGAACCCGACAGAGCCCGACAGAGCCCGACAGAGCCCAGTAGAGCCCGACAGAGCCCGACAGGGCCTGACAGGGCCCGACAGGGCCCAGTAGAGCCGGACAGAGCCCGACAGAGCCCAGTAGAGCCCAGTAGAGCCCGACAGAGCCCGACAGAGCCCGACAGAGCCCGACAGAGCCCGACAGAGCCCGACAGGGCCCGACAGAGCCCGACAGGGCCCGACAGGGCCCAGTAGAGCCCGACAGAGCCCGACAGAGCCCAGTAGAGCCCAGTAGAGCCCGACAGGGCCCGACAGGGCCCGACAGGGCCCAGTAGAGCCCGACAGAGCCCGACAGAGCCTGACAGAGCCCGACAGGGACCGACAGGGCCCGACAGAGCCCGACAGAGCCCGACAGGGCCCGACAGGGCCCAGTAGAGCCCGACAGAGCCCGACAGAGACCGACAGGGCCCGACAGGGCCCGACAGGGCCCGAGAGGGCCCGACAGAGCCCAGTAGAGCCCGACAGAGCCCGGCAGAGCCCGACAGAGCCCGACAGGACCCGACAGGGCCCAGTAGAGCCCGACAGAGCCCGACAGAGCCTGACAGAGCCCGACAGGGCCCGACAGAGCCCGACAGAGCCCGACAGGGCCCGACAGGGCCCGACAGGGCCCAGTAGAGCCCGACAGAGCCCGACAGAGCCCGACAGAACCCGTCAGAGCCCGACAGAGCCCGACAGAGCCCGACAGAGCCCGACAGGGCCCAGTAGAGCCCGACAGAGCCCGACAGAGCCCGACAGAGACCGACAGGGCCCGACAGAGCCCGACAGAGCCCGACAGAGCCCGACAGGGCCCGACAGGGCCCAGTAGAGCCCGACAGAGCCCGACAGGGCCCGACAGAGCCCGACAGAGCCCGACAGAGCCCGATATGGCCCGACAGAGCCCGACAGAGCCCGACAGAGCCCGACAGGGCCCGACAGGGCCCAGTACAGCCCGACAGAGCCCGACAGAGCCGGACAGAACCCGACAGAGCCCGACAGAGCCCGACAGGGCCCGACAGAGCCCGACAGAGCCCGACAGGGCCCGACAGGGCCCAGTAGAGCCCGACAGAGCCCGACAGAGCCCGACAGGGCCCGACAGGGCCCGACAGGGGCCGACAGAGCCCGACAGGGCCCGACAGGGCCCGACAGAGCCCAGTAGAGCCCGACAGAGCCCGACAGAGCCCGACAGGGCCCGACAGGGCCCAGTAGAGCCCGACAGAGCCCGACAGAGCCCGACAGGGCCCGACAGAGCCCGACAGAGCCCGACAGGGCCCGACAGGGCCCAGTAGAGCCCGACAGAGCCCGACAGAACCCGTCAGAGCCCGACAGAGCCCGACAGGGCCCGACAGAGCCCGACAGAGCCCGACAGGGCCCAGTAGAGCCCGACAGAGCCCGACAGAGCCCGACAGAGCCCGACAGGGCCCGACAGGGCCCAGTAGAGACCGACAGAGCCCGACAGGGCCCGACAGAGCCCGACAGAGCCCGACAGAGCCCGATATGGCCCGACAGAGCCCGACAGAGCCCGACAGAGCCCGACAGGGCCCGACAGGGCCCAGTAGAGACCGACAGAGCCCGACAGAGCCCGACAGAACCCGACAGGGCCCAGTAGAGCCCGACAGAGCCCGACAGAGCCCGACAGAGCCCGACAGGGCCCAGTAGAGCCCGACAGAGCCCGACAGAGCCCGACAGAGCCCGACAGGCCCGACAGAGCCCGACAGAGCCCGACAGAGCCCGACAGGGCCCGACAGGGCCCGACAGGGCCCGACAGTGCCCGACAGAGCCCGACAGAGCCCGACAGAGCCCGACAGGGCCCAGTAGAGCCCGACAGAGCCCGACAGAGCCCGACAGAGCCCGACAGAGCCCGACAGGGCCCGACAGTGCCCGACAGAGCCCGACAGAGCCCGACAGAGCCCGACAGGGCCCAGTAGAGCCGGACAGAGCCCGACAGAGCCCAGTAGAGCCCAGTAGAGCCCGACAGAGCCCGACAGAGCCCGACAGAGCCCGACAGGGCCCGACAGAGCCCGACAGAGCCCGACAGGGCCCGACAGGGCCCAGTAGAGCCCGACAGAGCCCGACAGAGCCCAGTAGAGCCCAGTAGAGCCCGACAGGGCCCGACAGGGCCCGACAGGGCCCAGTAGAGCCCGACAGAGCCCGACAGAGCCTGACAGAGCCCGACAGGGACCGACAGGGCCCGACAGAGCCCGACAGAGCCCGACAGGGCCCGACAGGGCCCAGTAGAGCCCGACAGAGCCCGACAGAGACCGACAGGGCCCGACAGGGCCCGACAGGGCCCGAGAGGGCCCGACAGAGCCCAGTAGAGCCCGACAGAGCCCGGCAGAGCCCGACAGAGCCCGACAGGACCCGACAGGGCCCAGTAGAGCCAGACAGAGCCCGACAGAGCCTGACAGAGCCCGACAGGGCCCAGTAGAGCCCGACAGAGCCCGACAGAGCCCGACAGAACCCGTCAGAGCCCGACAGAGCCCGACAGAGCCCGACAGAGCCCGACAGGGCCCAGTAGAACCCGACAGAGCCCGACAGAGCCCGACAGAGACCGACAGGGCCCGACAGAGCCCGAGAGAGCCCGACAGAGCCCGACAGGGCCCGACAGGGCCCAGTAGAGCCCGACAGAGCCCGACAGGGCCCGACAGGGCCCGACAGAGCCCGACAGAGCCCGATATGGCCCGACAGAGCCCGACAGAGCCCGACAGAGCCCGACAGGGCCCGACAGGGCCCAGTAGAGCCCGACAGAGCCCGACAGAGCCCGACAGAACCCGACAGAGCCCGACAGGGCCCGACAGAGCCCGACAGAGCCCGACAGGGCCCGACAGGGCCCGACAGAGCCCGACAGGGCCCGACAGGGCCCAGTAGAGCCCGACAGAGCCCGACAGAGCCCGACAGGGCCCGACAGGGCCCGACAGGGGCCGACAGAGCCCGACAGGGCCCGACAGGGCCCGACAGAGCCCAGTAGAGCCCGACATAGCCCGACAGAGCCCGACAGGGCCCGACAGGGCCCAGTAGAGCCCGACAGAGCCCGACAAAGCCCGACAGGGCCCGACAGAGCCCGACAGAGCCGGACAGAGCCCGACAGAGCCCGACAGGGCCCGACAGGGCCCAGTAGAGCCCGACAGAGCCCGACAGAGCCCGACAGAACCCGTCAGAGCCCGACAGAGCCCGACAGGGCCTGACAGAGCCCGACAGAGCCCGACAGGGCCCAGTAGAGCCCGACAGAGCCCGACAGGGCCCGACAGGGCCCAGTAGAGACCGACAGAGCCCGACAGGGCCCGACAGAGCCCGACAGAGCCCGACAGAGCCCGATATGGCCCGACAGAGCCCGACAGAGCCCGACAGAGCCCGACAGGGCCCGACAGGGCCCAGTAGAGACCGACAGAGCCCGACAGAGCCCGACAGAACCCGACAGGGCCCAGTAGAGCCCGACAGAGCCCGACAGAGCCCGACAGAGCCCGACAGGGCCCAGTAGAGCCCGACAGAGCCCGACAGAGCCCGACAGAGCCCGACAGGCCCGACAGAGCCTGACAGAGCCCGACAGAGCCCGACAGGGCCCGACAGGGCCCGACAGAGCCCGACAGGGCCCGACAGTGCCCGACAGAGCCCGACAGAGCCCGAGAGAGCCCGACAGGGCCCAGTAGAGCCCGACAGAGCCCGACAGAGCCCGACAGAGCCCGACAGAGCCCGACAGGGCCCGACAGAGCCCGACAGAGCCCGACAGGGCCCAGTAGAGCCCGACAGAGCCCGACAGAGCCCGACAGAGCCCAACAGAGCCCGACAGAGCCCAGTAGAGCCCGACAGAGCCCGACAGAGCCCGACAGAGCCCGACAGGGCCCGACAGGGCCCAGTAGAGCCCGACAGAGCCCGACAGAGCCCGACAGAGCCCGACAGGGCCCGACAGAGCCCGACAGAGCCCGACAGGGCCCGACAGGGCCCGACAGGGCCCAGTAGAGCCCGACAGAGCCCGACAGAGCCCGACAGAACCCGTCAGAGCCCAGTAGAGCCCGACAGAGCCCGACAGAGCCCGACAGAGCCCGACAGGGCCCGACAGAGCCCGACAGAGCCCGACAGAGCTCGACAGGGCCCGACAGGGCCCAGTAGATCCCGACAGAGCCCGACAGGGCCCGACAGAGCCCGACAGAGCCCGACAGAGCCCGATATGGCCTGACAGAGCCCGACAGGGCCCGACAGGGCCCGACAGAGCCCGACAGAGCCCGACAGAGCCCGACAGGGCCCAGTAGAGCCCGACAGAGCCCAACAGAGCCCGACAGAGCCCGACAGGGCCCGACAGGGCCCAGTAGAGCCCGACAGAGCCCGACAGAGCCCGACAGAACCCGACAGAGCCCGACAGGGCCCGACAGAGCCCGACAGAGCCCGACAGAGCCCGACAGAGCCCGACAGGGCCCGACAGGGCCCAGTAGAGCCCGACAGAGCCCGACAGAGCCCGACAGGGCCCGACAGGGCCCGACAGGGCCCGACAGAGCCCGACAGGGCCCGACAGGGCCCGACAGAGCCCAGTAGAGCCCGACAGAGCCCGACAGAGCCCGACAGGGCCCGACAGGGCCCAGTAGAGCCCGACAGGGCCCGACAGAGCTCGACAGGGCCCGACAGAGCCCGACAGAGCCCGACAGGGCCCGACAGGGCCCGACAGGGCCCAGTAGAGCCCGACAGAGCCCGACAGGGCCCGACAGAGCCCAGTAGAGCCCGACAGAGCCCGACAGAGCCCGACAGAGCCCGACAGGGCCCGACAGAGCCCGACAGGGCCCGACAGGGCCCGACAGGGCCCAGTAGAGCCCGACAGAGCCCGACAGAGCCCGACAGAGCCCAACAGAGCCCGACAGAGCCCAGTAGAGCCCGACAGAGCCCGACAGAGCCCGACAGGGCCCGACAGAGCCCGACAGAGCCCGACAGGGCCCAGTAGAGCCCGACAGAGCCCGACAGAGCCCGACAGAGCCCGACAGAGCCCAGTAGAGCCCGACAGAACCCGACAGAGGCCGACAGAGCCCGACAGAGCCCAGTAGAGCCCGACAGAGCCCGACAGGGCCTGACAGGGCCCGACAGGGCCCAGTAGAGCCGGACAGAGCCCGACAGAGCCCAGTAGAGCCCAGTAGAGCCCGACAGAGCCCGACAGAGCCCGACAGAGCCCGACAGGGCCCGACAGAGCCCGACAGAGCCCGACAGGGCCCAGTAGAGCCCGACAGAGCCCGACAGAGCCCAGTAGAGCCCAGTAGAGCCCGACAGGGCCCGACAGGGCCCGACAGGGCCCAGTAGAGCCCGACAGAGCCCGACAGAGCCTGACAGAGCCCGACAGGGACCGACAGGGCGCGACAGAGCCCGACAGAGCCCGACAGGGCCCAGTAGAGCCCGACAGAGCCCGACAGATCCCGACAGAGCCCGACAGAGCCCGACAGGGCCCAGTAGAGCCCAGTAGAGCCCGACAGAGCCCGACAGGGCCCGACAGAGCCCGACAGAGCCCGACAGAGCCCGACAGGGCCCGACAGATCCTGACAGAGCCCGACAGGGCCCAGTAGAGCCCGACAGAGCCCGACAGAGCCCGACAGAGCCCGACAGAGCCCGACAGGTCCCGACAGAGCCCGACAGAGCCCGACAGGGCCCGACAGAGCCCGACAGAGCCCGACAGGGCCCGACAGGGCCCAGTAGAGCCCGACAGAGCCCGACAGAGACCGACAGGGCCCGACAGGGCCCGACAGAGCCCAGTAGAGCCCGACAGAGCTCGACAGAGCCCGACAGAGCCCGACAGGGCCCGACAGGGCCCGACAGAGCCCGACAGAGCCCGACAGAACCCGTCAGAGCCCGACAGAGCCCGACAGAGCCCGACAGAGACCGACAGGGCCCGACAGAGCCCGACAGAGCCCGACAGGGCCCGACAGGGCCCAGTAGAGCCCGACAGAGCCCAACAGGGCCTGACAGAGCCCGACAGAGCCCGACAGAGCCCGACATGGCCCGACAGAGCCCGACAGAGCCCGACAGAGCCCGACAGGGCCCGACAGGGCCCAGTAGAGCCCGACAGAGCCCGACAGAGCCCGACAGAATCCGACAGAGCCCGACAGGGCCCGACAGAGCCCGACAGAGCCCGACAGGGCCCGACAGAGCCCGACAGAGCCCGACAGAGCCCGACAGGGCCCGACAGGGCCCAGTAGAGCCCGACAGAGCCCGACAGAGCCCGACAGGGCCCGACAGGGCCCGACAGGGCCCGACAGAGCCCGACAGGGCCTGACAGGGCCCGACAGAGCCCAGTAGAGCCCGACAGAGCCCGACAGAGCCCGACAGGGCCCGACAGGGCCCAGTAGAGCCCGACAGAGCCCGACAGGGCCCGAAAGAGCCCGACAGAGCCCGACAGAGCCCGACAGAGCCCAGTAGAGCCCGACAGAACCCGACAGAGCCCGACAGAGCCCGACAGAGCCCAGTAGAGCCCGACAGAGCCCGACAGGGCCTGACAGGGCCCGACAGGGCCCAGTGGAGCCGGACAGAGCCCGACAGAGCCCAGTAGAGCCCAGTAGAGCCCGACAGAGCCCGACAGAGCCCGACAGAGCCCGACAGGGCCCGACAGAGCCCGACAGAGCCCGACAGGGCGCAGTAGAGCCCGACAGAGCCCGACAGAGCCCGACAGAGCCCGACAGAGCCCAGTAGAGCCCGACAGAACCCGACAGAGCCCGACAGAGCCCGACAGAGCCCAGTAGAGCCCAGTAGAGCCCGACAGGGCCCGACAGGGCCCGACAGGGCCCAGTAGAGCCCGACAGAGCCCGACAGAGCCTGACAGAGCCCGACAGGGACCGACAGGGCGCGACAGAGCCCGACAGAGCCCGACAGGGCCCAGTAGAGCCCGACAGAGCCCGACAGAGCCCGACAAAGCCCGACAGAGCCCGACAGGGCCCAGTAGAGCCCAGTAGAGCCCGACAGAGCCCGACAGGGCCCGACAGAGCCCGACAGAGCCCGACAGAGCCCGACAGGGCCCGACAGATCCTGACAGAGCCCGACAGGGCCCAGTAGAGCCCGACAGAGCCCGACAGAGCCCGACAGAGCCCGACAGAGCCCGACAGGTCCCGACAGAGCCCGACAGAGCCCGACAGGGCCCGACAGAGCCCGACAGAGCCCGACAGGGCCCGACAGGGCCCAGTAGAGCCCGACAGAGCCCGACAGAGCCCGACAGGGCCCGACAGGGCCCGACAGGGCCCGACAGGGCCCGACAGAGCCCAGTAGAGCCCGACAGGGCCCGACAGAGCCCGACAGAGCCCGACAGGGCCCGACAGGGCCCGACAGGGCCCGACAGGGCCCGACAGAGCCCGACAGAGCCCGACAGGGCCCGACAGAGCCCGACAGAGCCCGACAGGGCCCGACAGGGCCCGACAGGGCCCAGTAGAGCCCGGCAGAGCCCGACAGAGCCCGACAGAACCCGTCAGAGCCCGACAGAGCCCGACAGAGACCGACAGGGCCCGACAGAGCCCGACAGAGCCCGACAGAGCCCGACAGGGCCCGACAGGGCCCAGTAGAGCCCGACAGAGCCCGACAGGGCCTGACAGAGCCCGACAGAGCCCGACAGAGCCCGATATGGCCCGACAGAGCCCGACAGGGCCTGACAGAGCCCGACAGGGCCCGACAGAGCCCGACAGAGCCCGACAGAGCCCGACAGGGCCCGACAGAACCCGACAGGGCCCAGTAGAGCCCGACAGAGCCCGACAGAGCCCGACAGAGCCCGACAGGGCCCAGTAGAGCCCGACAGAGCCCGACAGAGCCCGACAGAGCCCGACAGGCCCGACAGAGCCCGACAGAGCCCGACAGAGCCCGACAGGGCCCAGTAGAGCCCGACAGAGCCCGACAGGGCCCGACAGAGCCCGACAGAGCCCGACAGAGCCCGACAGGGCCCGACAGAGCCCGACAGAGCCCGACAGGACCCGACAGGGCCCGACAGAGCCCGACAGGTCCCGACAGAGCCCGACAGAGCCCGACAGAGCACGACAGGGCCCGACAGAGCCCGACAGAGCCCGACAGGGCCCAGTAGAGCCCGACAGAGCTTGACAGAGCCCGACAGAGCCCAACAGAGCCCGACAGAGCCCAGTAGAGCCCGACAGAGCCCGACAGAGTCCGACAGAGCCCGACAGTGCCCGACAGAGCCCGACAGAGCCCGACAGGGCCCAGTAGAGCCCGACAGAGCCCGACAGAGCCCGACAGAGCCCGACAGAGCCCAGTAGAGCCCGACAGAACCCGACAGAGCCCGACAGAGCCCGACAGAGCCCAGTAGAGCCCGACAGAGCCCGACAGGGCCCGACAGGGCCCGACAGGGCCCAGTAGAGCCGGACAGAGCCCGACAGAGCCCAGTAGAGCCCAGTAGAGCCCGACAGAGCCCGACAGAGCCCGACAGAGCCCGACAGGGCCCGACAGAGCACGACAGAGCCCGACAGGGCCCGACAGAGCCCGACAGAGCCCGACAGGGCCCGACAGGGCCCAGTAGAGCCCGACAGAGCCCGACAGAGCCCAGTAGAGCCCAGTAGAGCCCGACAGGGCCCGACAGGGCCCGACAGGGCCCAGTAGAGCCCGACAGAGCCCGACAGAGCCTGACAGAGCCCGACAGGGACCGACAGGGCGCGACAGAGCCCGACAGAGCCCGACAGGGCCCAGTAGAGCCCGACAGAGCCCGACAGAGCCCGACAGAGCCCGACAGAGCCCGACAGGGCCCAGTAGAGCCCGACAGAGCCCGACAGAGCCCGACAGAGCCCGACAGTGCCCGACAGGGCCCGACAGAGCCCGACAGGGCCCGACAGAGCCCGACAGAGCCCGACAGGGCCCAGTAGAGTCCGACAGAGCCCGACAGAGCCCGACAGGGCCCGACAGGGCCCGACAGAGCCCGACAGAGCCCGACAGGGCCCGACAGGGCCCGACAGAGCCCAGTAGAGCCCGACAGAGCCCGACAGAGCCCGACAGAGCCCGACAGGGCCCGACAGGGCCCAGTAGAGCCCGACAGAGCCCGACAGAGCCCGACAGGGCCCGACAGAGCCCGACAGGGCCCGACAGGGCCCGACAGGGCCCGACAGAGCCCGACAGGGCCCGACAGAGCCCGACAGAGCCCGACAGGGCACGACAGAGCCCGACAGAGCCCGACAGGGCCCGACAGAGCCCGACAGAGCCCGACAGAGCCCGACAGAAACCGACAGAGCCCGACAAAGCCCAGTAGAGCCCAGTAGAGCCCGACAGAGCCCGACAGAGCCCGACAGAGCCCGACAGGGCCCGACAGGGCCCGACAGGGCCCAGTAGAGCCCGACAGAGCCCGACAGAACCCGTCAGAACCCGACAGAGCCCGACAGAGCCCGACAGAGCCCGACAGAGTCCGACAGGGCCCAGTAGAGCCCGACAGAGCCCGACAGAGCCCGACAGAGCCCGACAGGGCCCGACAGGGCCCGACAGAGCCCGACAGAGCCCGACAGGGCCCGACAGGGCCCAGTAGAGCCCGACAGAGCCCGAGAGGGCCCGACAGAGCCCGACAGAGCCCGACAGAGCCCGACAGGGCCCGACAGAGCCCGACAGAGCCCGACAGAGCCCGACAGGGCCCGACAGGGCCCAGTAGAGCCTGACAGAGCCCGACAGAGCCCGACAGAACCCGACAGGGCCCAGTAGAGCCCGACAGAGCCCGACAGAGCCCGACAGAGCCCGACAGGGCCCGACAGAGCCCGACAGAGCCCGACAGAGCCCGACAGGGCCCAGTAGAGCCCGACAGAGCCCGACAGAGCCCGACAGAGCCCGACAGGGCCCGACAGAGCCCGACAGAGCCCGACAGAGCCCGGTAGAGCCCGACAGAGCCCGACAGGGCCCGACAGAGCCCGACAGAGCCCGACAGAGCCCGACAGGGCCCAGTAGAGCCCGACAGAGCCCGACAGAGCCCGACAGAGCCCGACAGGCCCGACAGAGCCCGACAGAGCCCGACAGAGCCCGACAGAATCCGACAGGGCCCAGTAGAGCCCGACAGAGCCCGACAGAGCCCGACAGAGCCCGACAGGGCCCAGTAGAGCCCGACAGAGCCCGACAGAGCCCGACAGAGCCCGACAGGCCCGACAGAGCCCGACAGAGCCCGACAGAGCCCGACAGGGCCCAGTAGAGCCCGACAGAGCCCGACAGGGCCCGACAGAGCCCGACAGAGCCCGACAGAGCCCGACAGAGCCCGACAGGGCCCAGTAGAGCCCGACAGAGCCCGACAGAGCCCGACAGAGCCCGACAGGGCCCGACAGAGCCCGACAGAGCCCGACAGGACCCGACAGGGCCCGACAGAGCCCGACAGGGCCCGACAGAGCCCGACAGAGCCCGACAGAGCACGACAGGGCCCGACAGAGCCCGACAGAGCCCGACAGGGCCCAGTAGAGCCCGACAGAGCTTGACAGAGCCCGACAGAGCCCAACAGAGCCCGACAGAGCCCAGTAGAGCCCGACAGAGCCCGACAGAGTCCGACAGAGCCCGACAGGGCCCGACAGAGCCCGACAGAGCCCGACAGGGCCCGACAGAGCCCGACAGAGCCCGACAGAGCCCGACAGAGCCCGACAGGGCCCAGTAGAGCCCGACAGAGCCCGACAGAGCCCGACAGAGCCCGACAGGGCCCGACAGAGCCCGACAGAGCCCGACAGGACCCGACAGGGCCCGACAGAGCCCGACAGGGCCCGACAGAGCCCGACAGAGCCCGACAGAGCACGACAGGGCCCGACAGAGCCCGACAGAGCCCGACAGGGCCCAGTAGAGCCCGACAGAGCTTGACAGAGCCCGACAGAGCCCAACAGAGCCCGACAGAGCCCAGTAGAGCCCGACAGAGCCTGACAGAGTCCGACAGAGCCCGACAGGGCCCGACAGAGCCCGACAGAGCCCAACAGGGCCCAGTAGAGCCCGACAGAGCCCGACAGAGCCCGACAGAGCCCGACAGAGCCCAGTAGAGCCCGACAGAACCCGACAGAGCCCGACAGAGCCCGACAGAGCCCAGTAGAGCCCGACAGAGCCCGACAGGGCCCGACAGGGCCCGACAGGGCCCAGTAGAGCCGGACAGAGCCCGACAGAGCCCAGTAGAGCCCAGTAGAGCCCGACAGAGCCCGACAGAGCCCGACAGAGCCCGACAGGGCCCGACAGAGCCCGACAGGGCCCGACAGGGCCCGACAGAGCCCGACAGAGCCCGACAGGGCCCGACAGGGCCCAGTAGAGCCCGACAGAGCCCGACAGAGCCCGACAGGGCCCGACAGGGCCCAGTAGAGCCCGACAGAGCCCGACAGAGCCCAGTAGAGCCCAGTAGAGCCCGACAGGGCCCGACAGGGCCCGACAGGGCCCAGTAGAGCCCGACAGAGCCCGACAGAGCCTGACAGAGCCCGACAGGGACCGACAGGGCGCGACAGAGCCCGACAGAGCCCGACAGGGCCCAGTAGAGCCCGACAGAGCCCGACAGAGCCCGACAGAGCCCGACAGAGCCCGACAGGGCCCAGTAGAGCCCGACAGAGCCCGACAGAGCCCGACAGAGCCCGACAGTGCCCGACAGGGCCCGACAGAGCCCGACAGGGCCCGACAGAGCCCGACAGAGCCCGACAGAGCCCGACAGGGCCCAGTAGAGTCCGACAGAGCCCGACAGAGCCCGACAGGGCCCGACAGGGCCCGACAGAGCCCGACAGAGCCCGACAGGGCCCGACAGGGCCCGACAGAGCCCAGTAGAGCCCGACAGAGCCCGACAGAGCCCGACAGAGCCCGACAGGGCCCGACAGGGCCCAGTAGAGCCCGACAGAGCCCGACAGAGCCCGACAGGGCCCGACAGAGCCCGACAGGGCCCGACAGGGCCCGACAGGGCCCGACAGAGCCCGACAGAGCCCGACAGGGCACGACAGAGCCCGACAGAGCCCGACAGGGCCCGACAGAGCCCGACAGAGCCCGACAGAGCCCGACAGAAACCGACAGAGCCCGACAGGGCCCAGTAGAGCCCAGTAGAGCCCGACAGAGCCCGACAGAGCCCGACAGAGCCCGACAGGGCCCGACAGGGCCCGACAGGGCCCAGTAGAGCCCGACAGAGCCCGACAGAACCCGTCAGAACCCGACAGAGCCCGACAGAGCCCGACAGAGCCCGACAGAGTCCGACAGGGCCCAGTAGAGCCCGACAGAGCCCGACAGAGCCCGACAGGGCCCGACAGAGCCCGACAGAGCCCGACAGGGCCCGACAGAGCCCAGTAGAGCCCGACAGAACCCGACAGAGCCCGACAGAACCCGACAGAGCCCGACAGAGCCCAGTAGAGCCCGACAGAGCCCGACAGAGCCCGACAGAGCCCGACAGGGCCCGACAGGGCCCAGTAGAGCCCGACAGAGCCCGACAGAGCCCGACAGAGCCCGACAGAGGCCGACAGGGCCCGACAGAGCCCGACAGGGCCCAGTAGAGCCCGACAGAGCCCGACAGAGCCCGACAGAACCCGACAGAGCCCGACAGGGCCCAGTAGAGCCCGACAGAGCCCGACAGAGCCCGACAGGGCCCGACAGGGCCCGACAGAGCCCGACAGAGCCAGACAGGGCCCGACAGAGCCCGACAGAGCCCGACAGGGCTCGTCAGGGCCCGACAGAGCCCAGCTTAGCCCAGTAGAGCCCGACAGAGCCCGACAGAGCCCGACAGGGCCCGACAGAGCCCGACAGGGCCCGACAGAGCCCGACAGAGCCCGACAGGGCCCGACAGGGCCCATTAGAGCCCGACAGAGCCCGACAGGGCCCGACAGAGCCCGACAGAGCCCGACAGGGCCCGACAGAGCCCGACAGAGCCCGACAGAGCCCGACAGGGCCCAGTAGAGCCCGACAGAGCCCGACAGAGCCCGACAGGGCCCGACAGAGCCCGACAGAGCCCGACAGGGCCCGACAGAGCCCGACAGAGCCCAGTAGAGCCCGACAGAGCCCGACAGAGCCCGACAGAGCCCGACAGGGCCCAGTAGAGCCCAGTAGAGCCCGACAGAGCCCAGTAGAGCCCGACAGAGCCCGACAGAGCCCGACAGAGCCCGACAGGGCCCGACAGAGCCCGACAGAGCCCGACAGAGCCCGACAGGGCCCGACAGAGCCCGACAGAGCCCGACAGGGCCCGACAGAGCCCGACAGGGCCCGACAGAGCCCGACAGAGCCCGACAGAGCCCGACAGGGCCCAGTAGAGCCCGACAGAGCCCGACAGAGCCCGACAGAGCCCGACAGGGCCCGACAGAGCCCGACAGGGCCCAACAGAGCCCGACAGGGCCCGACAGGGCCCAGTAGAGCCCGACAGAGCCCGACAGGGCCCGACAGAGCCCGACAGAGACCGACAGAGCCCGACAGAGCCCGACAGGGCCCGACAGGCCCCGACAGAGCCCGACAGGGCCCGACAGGGCCCGACAGGGACCGACAGGGCCCAGAAGAGCCCGACAGAGCCCGACAGAGCCCGACAGAGCCCGACAGAACCCGACAGGGCCCAGTAGAGCCCGACAGAGCCCGACAGAGCCCGACAGAGCCCGACAGGGCCCGACAGAGCCCGACAGAGCCCGACAGGGCCCAGTAGAGCCCGACAGAGCCCGACAGAGCCCGACAGAGCCCGACAGGGCCCGACAGGGCCCGACAGAGCCCGACAGAGCCCGACAGGGCCCGACAGGGCCCAGTAGAGCCCGACAGAGCCCGACAGGGCCCGACAGAGCCCGACAGAGCCCGACAGAGCCCGACAGGGCCCAGTAGAGCCCGACAGAGCCCGACAGAGCCCGACAGAGCCCGAGAGGGCCCGACAGAGCCCGACAGAGCCCGACAGAGTCCGACAGGGCCCGACAGGGCCCAGTAGAGCCCGACAGAGCCCGACAGGGCCCGACAGGGCCCGACAGAGCCCGACAGAGCCCGACAGGGCCCGACAGAGCCCGACAGAGCCCGACAGAGCCCGACAGGCCCCGACAGGGCCCGACAGGGCCCGACAGAGCCCAGTTTAGCCCAGTAGAGCCCGACAGAGCCCGACAGAGCCCGACAGGGCCCCACAGAGCCCGACAGGGCCCGACAGAGCCCGACAGAGCCCGACAGGGCCCGACAGGGCCCATTAGAGCCCGACAGAGCCCGACAGAGCCCGACAGAGCCCGACAGGGCCCGACAGAGCCCGACAGAGCCCGACAGAGCCCGACAGGGCCCAGTAGAGCCCGACAGAGCCCGACAGAGCCCGACAGAGCCCGACAGGGCCCGACAGGGCCCGACAGAGCCCGACAGGGCCCGACAGAGCCCGACAGAGCCCGACAGAGCCCGACAGAGCCCGACAGGGCCCGACAGAGCCCAGTAGAGCCCGACAGAACCCGACAGAGCCCGACAGAGCCCGACAGGGCCCAGTAGAGCCCGACAGAGCTTGACAGAGCCCGACAGAGCCCAACAGAGCCCGACAGAGCCCAGTAGAGCCCGACAGAGCCCGACAGAGTCCGACAGAGCCCGACAGGGCCCGACAGAGCCCGACAGAGCCCGACAGGGCCCGACAGAGCCCGACAGAGCCCGACAGAGCCCGACAGAGCCCGACAGGGCCCAGTAGAGCCCGACAGAGCCCGACAGAGCCCGACAGAGCCCGACAGGGCCCGACAGAGCCCGACAGAGCCCGACAGGACCCGACAGGGCCCGACAGAGCCCGACAGGGCCCGACAGAGCCCGACAGAGCCCGACAGAGCACGACAGGGCCCGACAGAGCCCGACAGAGCCCGACAGGGCCCAGTAGAGCCCGACAGAGCTTGACAGAGCCCGACAGAGCCCAACAGAGCCCGACAGAGCCCAGTAGAGCCCGACAGAGCCCGACAGAGTCCGACAGAGCCCGACAGGGCCCGACAGAGCCCGACAGAGCCCAACAGGGCCCAGTAGAGCCCGACAGAGCCCGACAGAGCCCGACAGAGCCCGACAGAGCCCAGTAGAGCCCGACAGAACCCGACAGAGCCCGACAGAGCCCGACAGAGCCCAGTAGAGCCCGACAGAGCCCGACAGGGCCCGACAGGGCCCGACAGGGCCCAGTAGAGCCGGACAGAGCCCGACAGAGCCCAGTAGAGCCCAGTAGAGCCCGACAGAGCCCGACAGAGCCCGACAGAGCCCGACAGGGCCCGACAGAGCCCGACAGGGCCCGACAGGGCCCGACAGAGCCCGACAGAGCCCGACAGGGCCCGACAGGGCCCAGTAGAGCCCGACAGAGCCCGACAGAGCCCGACAGGGCCCGACAGGGCCCAGTAGAGCCCGACAGAGCCCGACAGAGCCCAGTAGAGCCCAGTAGAGCCCGACAGGGCCCGACAGGGCCCGACAGGGCCCAGTAGAGCCCGACAGAGCCCGACAGAGCCTGACAGAGCCCGACAGGGACCGACAGGGCGCGACAGAGCCCGACAGAGCCCGACAGGGCCCAGTAGAGCCCGACAGAGCCCGACAGAGCCCGACAGAGCCCGACAGAGCCCGACAGGGCCCAGTAGAGCCTGACAGAGCCCGACAGAGCCCGACAGAGCCCGACAGTGCCCGACAGGGCCCGACAGAGCCCGACAGGGCCCGACAGAGCCCGACAGAGCCCGACAGAGCCCGACAGGGCCCAGTAGAGTCCGACAGAGCCCGACAGAGCCCGACAGGGCCCGACAGGGCCCGACAGAGCCCGACAGAGCCCGACAGGGCCCGACAGGGCCCGACAGAGCCCAGTAGAGCCCGACAGAGCCCGACAGAGCCCGACAGAGCCCGACAGGGCCCGACAGGGCCCAGTAGAGCCCGACAGAGCCCGACAGAGCCCGACAGGGCCCGACAGAGCCCGACAGGACCCGACAGGGCCCGACAGGGCCCGACAGAGCCCGACAGAGCCCGACAGGGCACGACAGAGCCCGACAGAGCCCGACAGGGCCCGACAGAGCCCGACAGAGCCCGACAGAGCCCGACAGAAACCGACAGAGCCCGACAGGGCCCAGTAGAGCCCAGTAGAGCCCGACAGAGCCCGACAGAGCCCGACAGAGCCCGACAGGGCCCGACAGGGCCCGACAGGGCCCAGTAGAGCCCGACAGAGCCCGACAGAACCCGTCAGAACCCGACAGAGCCCGACAGAGCCCGACAGAGCCCGACAGAGTCCGACAGGGCCCAGTAGAGCCCGACAGAGCCCGACAGAGCCCGACAGGGCCCGACAGAGCCCGACAGAGCCCGACAGGGCCCGACAGAGCCCAGTAGAGCCCGACAGAACCCGACAGAGCCCGACAGAGCCCGACAGAACCCGACAGAGCCCAGTAGAGCCCGACAGAGCCCGACAGAGCCCGACAGAGCCCGACAGGGCCCGACAGGGCCCAGTAGAGCCCGACAGAGCCCGACAGAGCCCGACAGAGCCCGACAGAGGCCGACAGGGCCCGACAGAGCCCGACAGGGCCCAGTAGAGCCCGACAGAGCCCGACAGAGCCCGACAGAACCCAACAGAGCCCGACAGGGCCCAGTAGAGCCCGACAGAGCCCGACAGAGCCCGACAGGGCCCGACAGGGCCCGACAGAGCCCGACAGAGCCCGACAGGGCCCGACAGACCCCGACAGAGCCCGACAGGGCTCGTCAGGGCCCGACAGAGCCCAGCTTAGCCCAGTAGAGCCCGACAGAGCCCGACAGAGCCCGACAGGGCCCGACAGAGCCCGACAGGGCCCGACAGAGCCCGACAGAGCCCGACAGGGCCCGACAGGGCCCATTAGAGCCCGACAGAGCCCGACAGGGCCCGACAGAGCCCGACAGAGCCCGACAGGGCCCGACAGAGCCCGACAGAGCCCGACAGAGCCCGACAGGGCCCAGTAGAGCCCGACAGAGCCCGACAGAGCCCGACAGGGCCCGACAGAGCCCGACAGAGCCCGACAGGGCCCGACAGAGCCCGACAGAGCCCAGTAGAGCCCGACAGAGCCCGACAGAGCCCGACAGAGCCCGACAGGGCCCAGTAGATCCCAGTAGAGCCCGACAGAGCCCAGTAGAGCCCGACAGAGCCCGACAGAGCCCGACAGAGCCCGACAGGGCCCGACAGAGCCCGACAGAGCCCGACAGAGCCCGACAGGGCCCGACAGAGCCCGACAGAGCCCGACAGGGCCCGACAGAGCCCGACAGGGCCCGACAGAGCCCGACAGAGCCCGACAGAGCCCGACAGGGCCCAGTAGAGCCCGACAGAGCCCGACAGAGCCCGACAGAGCCCGACAGAGCCCGACAGGGCCCGACAGAGCCCGACAGGGCCCAACAGAGCCCGACAGGGCCCGACAGGGCCCAGTAGAGCCCGACAGAGCCCGACAGGGCCCGACAGAGCCCGACAGAGACCGACAGAGCCCGACAGAGCCCGACAGGGCCCGACAGGCCCCGACAGAGCCCGACAGGGCCCGACAGGGCCCGACAGGGACCGACAGGGCCCAGTAGAGCCCGACAGAGCCCGACAGAGCCCGACAGAGCCCGACAGAACCCGACAGGGCCCAGTAGAGCCCGACAGAGCCCGACAGAGCCCGACAGAGCCCGACAGGGCCCGACAGAGCCCGACAGAGCCCGACAGGGCCCAGTAGAGCCCGACAGAGCCCGACAGAGCCCGACAGAGCCCGACAGGGCCCGACAGGGCTCGACAGAGCCCGACAGAGCCCGACAGGGCCCGACAGGGCCCAGTAGAGCCCGACAGAGCCCGACAGGGCCCGACAGAGCCCGACAGAGCCCGACAGAGCCCGACAGGGCCCAGTAGAGCCCGACAGAGCCCGACAGAGCCCGACAGAGCCCGAGAGGGCCCGACAGAGCCCGACAGAGCCCGACAGAGTCCGACAGGGCCCGACAGGGCCCAGTAGAGCCCGACAGAGCCCGACAGGGCCCGACAGGGCCCGACAGAGCCCGACAGAGCCCGACAGGGCCCGACAGAGCCCGACAGAGCCCGACAGAGCCCGACAGGCCCCGACAGGGCCCGACAGGGCCCGACAGAGCCCAGTTTAGCCCAGTAGAGCCCGACAGAGCCCGACAGAGCCCGACAGGGCCCCACAGAGCCCGACAGGGCCCGACAGAGCCCGACAGAGCCCGACAGGGCCCGACAGGGCCCATTAGAGCCCGACAGAGCCCGACAGAGCCCGACAGAGCCCGACAGGGCCCGACAGAGCCCGACAGAGCCCGACAGAGCCCGACAGGGCCCAGTAGAGCCCGACAGAGCCCGACAGAGCCCGACAGAGCCCGACAGGGCCCGACAGGGCCCGACAGAGCCCGACAGGGCCCGACAGAGCCCGACAGAGCCCGACAGAGCCCGACAGAGCCCGACAGGGCCCGACAGAGCCCAGTAGAGCCCGACAGAACCCGACAGAGCCCGACAGAGCCCGACAGGGCCCAGTAGAGCCCAGTAGAGCCCGACAGAGCCCAGTAGAGCCCGACAGAGCCCGACAGAGCCCGACAGGGCCCAGTAGAGCCCAGTAGAGCCCGACAGAGCCCGACAGGGCCCGACAGAGCCCGACAGAGCCCGACAGAGCCCGACAGGGCCCGACAGATCCTGACAGAGCCCGACAGGGCCCAGTAGAGCCCGACAGAGCCCGACAGAGCCCGACAGAGCCCGACAGAGCCCGACAGGTCCCGACAGAGCCCGACAGAGCCCGACAGGGCCCGACAGAGCCCGACAGAGCCCGACAGGGCCCGACAGGGCCCAGTAGAGCAAGACAGAGCCCGACAGAGACCGACAGGGCCCGACAGGGCCCGACAGGGCCCGACAGGGCCCGACAGAGCCCAGTAGAGCCCGACAGAGCCCGACAGAGCCCGACAGGGCCCGACAGGGCCCGACAGAGCCCGACAGAGCCCGACAGAGCCCGACAGAACCCGTCAGAGCCCGACAGAGCCCGACAGAGCCCGACAGAGACCGACAGGGCCCGACAGAGCCCGACAGAGCCCGACAGAGCCCGACAGGGCCCAGTAGAGTCCGACAGAGCCCGACAGAGCCCGACAGGGCCCGACAGGGCCCGACAGAGCCCGACAGAGCCCGACAGGGCCCGACAGGGCCCGACAGAGCCCAGTAGAGCCCGACAGAGCCCGACAGAGCCCGACAGGGCCCGACAGAGCCCGACAGGGCCCGACAGGGCCCGACAGGGCCCGACAGAGCCCGACAGGGCCCGACAGAGCCCGACAGAGCCCGACAGGGCACGACAGAGCCCGACAGAGCCCGACAGGGCCCGACAGAGCCCGACAGAGCCCGACAGAGCCCGACAGAAACCGACAGAGCCCGACAGAGCCCAGTAGAGCCCAGTAGAGCCCGACAGAGCCCGACAGAGCCCGACAGAGCCCGACAGGGCCCGACAGGGCCCGACAGGGCCCAGTAGAGCCCGACAGAGCCCGACAGAACCCGTCAGAACCCGACAGAGCCCGACAGAGCCCGACAGAGCCCGACAGAGTCCGACAGGGCCCAGTAGAGCCCGACAGAGCCCGACAGAGCCCGACAGAGCCCGACAGGGCCCGACAGGGCCCGACAGAGCCCGACAGAGCCCGACAGGGCCCGACAGGGCCCAGTAGAGCCCGACAGAGCCCGAGAGGGCCCGACAGAGCCCGACAGAGCCCGACAGAGCCCGACAGGGCCCGACAGAGCCCGACAGAGCCCGACAGAGCCCGACAGGGCCCGACAGGGCCCAGTAGAGCCCGACAGAGCCCGACAGAGCCCGACAGAACCCGACAGGGCCCAGTAGAGCCCGACAGAGCCCGACAGAGCCCGACAGAGCCCGACAGGGCCCGACAGAGCCCGACAGAGCCCGACAGAGCCCGACAGGGCCAGTAGAGCCCGACAGAGCCCGACAGAGCCCGACAGAGCCCGACAGGGCCCGACAGAGCCCGACAGAGCCCGACAGAGCCCGGTAGGGCCCGACAGAGCCCGACAGGGCCCGACAGAGCCCGACAGAGCCCGACAGAGCCCGACAGGGCCCAGTAGAGCCCGACAGAGCCCGACAGAGCCCGACAGAGCCCGACAGGCCCGACAGAGCCCGACAGAGCCCGACAGAGCCCGACAGAATCCGACAGGGCCCAGTAGAGCCCGACAGAGCCCGACAGAGCCCGACAGAGCCCGACAGGGCCAGTAGAGCCCGACAGAGCCCGACAGAGCCCGACAGAGCCCGACAGGCCCGACAGAGCCCGACAGAGCCCGACAGAGCCCGACAGGGCCCAGTAGAGCCCGACAGAGCCCGGACAGGGCCCGACAGAGCCCGACAGAGCCCGACAGAGCCCGACAGAGCCCGACAGGGCCCAGTAGAGCCCGACAGAGCCCGACAGAGCCCGACAGAGCCCGACAGGGCCCGACAGAGCCCGACAGAGCCCGACAGGACCCGACAGGGCCCGACAGAGCCCGACAGGGCCCGACAGAGCCCGACAGAGCCCGACAGAGCACGACAGGGCCCGACAGAGCCCGACAGAGCCCGACAGGGCCCAGTAGAGCCCGACAGAGCTTGACAGAGCCCGACAGAGCCCAACAGAGCCCGACAGAGCCCAGTAGAGCCCGACAGAGCCCGACAGAGTCCGACAGAGCCCGACAGGGCCCGACAAAGCCCGACAGAGCCCAACAGGGCCCAGTAGAGCCCGACAGAGCCCGACAGAGCCCGACAGAGCCCGACAGAGCCCAGTAGAGCCCGACAGAACCCGACAGAGCCCGACAGAGCCCGACAGAGCCCAGTAGAGCCCGACAGAGCCCGACAGGGCCCGACAGGGCCCGACAGGGCCCAGTAGAGCCGGACAGAGCCCGACAGAGCCCAGTAGAGCCCAGTAGAGCCCGACAGAGCCCGACAGAGCCCGACAGAGCCCGACAGGGCCCGACAGAGCCCGACAGGGCCCGACAGGGCCCGACAGAGCCCGACAGAGCCCGACAGGGCCCGACAGGGCCCAGTAGAGCCCGACAGAGCCCGACAGAGCCCGACAGGGCCCGACAGGGCCCAGTAGAGCCCGACAGAGCCCGACAGAGCCCAGTAGAGCCCAGTAGAGCCCGACAGGGCCCGACAGGGCCCGACAGGGCCCAGTAGAGCCCGACAGAGCCCGACAGAGCCTGACAGAGGCCGACAGGGACCGACAGGGCGCGACAGAGCCCGACAGAGCCCGACAGGGCCCAGTAGAGCCCGACAGAGCCCGACAGAGCCCGACAGAGCCCGACAGAGCCCGACAGGGCCCAGTAGAGCCCGACAGAGCCCGACAGAGCCCGACAGAGCCCGACAGTGCCCGACAGGGCCCGACAGAGCCCGACAGGGCCCGACAGAGCCCGACAGAGCCCGACAGAGCCCGACAGGGCCCAGTAGAGTCCGACAGAGCCCGACAGAGCCCGACAGGGCCCGACAGGGCCCGACAGAGCCCGACAGAGCCCGACAGGGCCCGACAGGGCCCGACAGAGCCCAGTAGAGCCCGACAGAGCCCGACAGAGCCCGACAGAGCCCGACAGGGCCCGACAGGGCCCAGTAGAGCCCGACAGAGCCCGACAGAGCCCGACAGGGCCCGACAGAGCCCGACAGGGCCCGACAGGGCCCGACAGGGCCCGACAGAGCCCGACAGAGCCCGACAGGGCACGACAGAGCCCGACAGAGCCCGACAGGGCCCGACAGAGCCCGACAGAGCCCGACAGAGCCCGACAGAAACCGACAGAGCTCGACAGGGCCCAGTAGAGCCCAGTAGAGCCCGACAGAGCCCGACAGAGCCCGACAGAGCCCGACAGGGCCCGACAGGGCCCGACAGGGCCCAGTAGAGCCCGACAGAGCCCGACAGAACCCGTCAGAACCCGACAGAGCCCGACAGAGCCCGACAGAGCCCGACAGAGTCCGACAGGGCCCAGTAGAGCCCGACAGAGCCCGACAGAGCCCGACAGAGCCCGACAGGGCCCGACAGGGCCCGACAGAGCCCGACAGAGCCCGACAGGGCCCGACAGGGCCCAGTAGAGCCCGACAGAGCCCGAGAGGGCCCGACAGAGCCCGACAGAGCCCGACAGAGCCCGACAGGGCCCGACAGGCCCGACAGAGCCCGACAGAGCCCGACAGGGCCCGACAGGGCCCAGTAGAGCCCGACAGAGCCCGACAGGGCCCGACAGAGCCCGACAGAGCCCGACAGAGCCCGACAGAGCCCGACAGGGCCCAGTAGAGCCCGACAGAGCCCGACAGAGCCCGACAGAGCCCGACAGGGCCCGACAGAGCCCGACAGAGCCCGACAGGACCCGACAGGGCCCGACAGAGCCCGACAGGGCCCGACAGAGCCCGACAGAGCCCGACAGAGCACGACAGGGCCCGACAGAGCCCGACAGAGCCCGACAGGGCCCAGTAGAGCCCGACAGAGCTTGACAGAGCCCGACAGAGCCCAACAGAGCCCGACAGAGCCCAGTAGAGCCCGACAGAGCCCGACAGAGTCCGACAGAGCCCGACAGGGCCCGACAAAGCCCGACAGAGCCCAACAGGGCCCAGTAGAGCCCGACAGAGCCCGACAGAGCCCGACAGAGCCCGACAGAGCCCAGTAGAGCCCGACAGAACCCGACAGAGCCCGACAGAGCCCGACAGAGCCCAGTAGAGCCCGACAGAGCCCGACAGGGCCCGACAGGGCCCGACAGGGCCCAGTAGAGCCGGACACAGCCCGACAGAGCCCAGTAGAGCCCAGTAGAGCCCGACAGAGCCCGACAGAGCCCGACAGAGCCCGACAGGGCCCGACAGGGCCCGACAGAGCCCGACAGGGCCCGACAGGGCCCGACAGAGCCCGACAGAGCCCGACAGGGCCCAGTAGAGCCCGACAGAGCCCGACAGAGCCCGACAGGGCCCGACAGGGCCCAGTAGAGCCCGACAGAGCCCGACAGAGCCCAGTAGAGCCCAGTAGAGCCCGACAGGGCCCGACAGGGCCCGACAGGGCCCAGTAGAGCCCGACAGAGCCCGACAGAGCCTGACAGAGCCCGACAGGGACCGACAGGGCGCGACAGAGCCCGACAGAGCCCGACAGGGCCCAGTAGAGCCCGACAGAGCCCGACAGAGCCCGACAGAGCCCGACAGAGCCCGACAGGGCCCAGTAGAGCCCGACAGAGCCCGACAGAGCCCGACAGAGCCCGACAGTGCCCGACAGGGCCCGACAGAGCCCGACAGGGCCCGACAGAGCCCGACAGAGCCCGACAGAGCCCGACAGGGCCCAGTAGAGTCCGACAGAGCCCGACAGAGCCCGACAGGGCCCGACAGGGCCCGACAGAGCCCGACAGAGCCCGACAGGGCCCGACAGGGCCCGACAGAGCCCAGTAGAGCCCGACAGAGCCCGACAGAGCCCGACAGAGCCCGACAGGGCCCGACAGGGCCCAGTAGAGCCCGACAGAGCCCGACAGAGCCCGACAGGGCCCGACAGAGCCCGACAGGGCCCGACAGGGCCCGACAGGGCCCGACAGAGCCCGACAGGGCACGACAGAGCCCGACAGAGCCCGACAGGGCCCGACAGAGCCCGACAGAGCCCGACAGAGCCCGACAGAAACCGACAGAGCCCGACAGGGCCCAGTAGAGCCCAGTAGAGCCCGACAGAGCCCGACAGAGCCCGACAGAGCCCGACAGGGCCCGACAGGGCCCGACAGGGCCCAGTAGAGCCCGACAGAGCCCGACAGAACCCGTCAGAACCCGACAGAGCCCGACAGAGCCCGACAGAGCCCGACAGAGTCCGACAGGGCCCAGTAGAGCCCGACAGAGCCCGACAGAGCCCGACAGAGCCCGACAGGGCCCGACAGGGCCCGACAGAGCCCGACAGAGCCCGACAGGGCCCGACAGGGCCCAGTAGAGCCCGACAGAGCCCGAGAGGGCCCGACAGAGCCCGACAGAGCCCGACAGAGCCCGACAGGGCCCGACAGAGCCCGACAGAGCCCGACAGAGCCCGACAGGGCCCGACAGGGCCCAGTAGAGCCCGACAGAGCCCGACAGAGCCCGACAGAACCCGACAGGGCCCAGTAGAGCCCGACAGAGCCCGACAGAGCCCGACAGAGCCCGACAGGGCCCGACAGAGCCCGACAGAGCCCGACAGAGCCCGACAGGGCCCAGTAGAGCCCGACAGAGCCCGACAGAGCCCGACAGAGCCCGACAGGGCCCGACAGAGCCCGACAGAGCCCGACAGAGCCCAGTAGAGCCCGACAGAGCCCGACAGAGCCCGACAGAGCCCGACAGAGCCCGACAGTGCCCGACAGAGCCCGACAGTGCCCGACAGAGCCCGACAGGGCCCAGTAGAGCCCGACAGGGCCCGACAGAGCCCGACAGAGCCCGACAGGGCCCGACAGAGCCCGACAGAGCCCGACAGGGCCCGACAGGGCCCGACAGGGCCCGACAGGGCCCGACAGAGCCCGACAGGGCCCGACAGAGCCCGACAGAGCCCGACAGAGCCCGACAGGGCCCGACAGAGCCCGACAGAGCCCGACAGGGCCCAGTAGAGCCCGACAGAGCCCGACAGAGCCCGACAGAGCCCGACAGGGCCCGACAGGGCCCGACAGGGCCCAGTAGAGCCCGACAGAGCCCGACAGAACCCGTCAGAACCCGACAGAGCCCGACAGAGCCCGACAGAGCCCGACAGAGTCCGACAGGGCCCAGTAGAGCCCGACAGAGCCCGACAGAGCCCGACAGAGCCCGACAGGGCCCGACAGGGCCCGACAGAGCCCGACAGAGCCCGACAGGGCCCGACAGGGCCCAGTAGAGCCCGACAGAGCCCGAGAGGGCCCGACAGAGCCCGACAGAGCCCGACAGAGCCCGACAGGGCCCGACAGAGCCCGACAGAGCCCGACAGAGCCCGACAGGGCCCGACAGGGCCCAGTAGAGCCCGACAGAGCCCGACAGAGCCCGACAGAACCCGACAGGGCCCAGTAGAGCCCGACAGAGCCCGACAGAGCCCGACAGAGCCCGACAGGGCCCGACAGAGCCCGACAGAGCCCGACAGAGCCCGACAGGGCCCAGTAGAGCCCGACAGAGCCCGACAGAGCCCGACAGAGCCCGACAGGGCCCGACAGAGCCCGACAGAGCCCGACAGAGCCCGGTAGGGCCCGACAGAGCCCGACAGGGCCCGACAGAGCCCGACAGAGCCCGACAGAGCCCGACAGGGCCCAGTAGAGCCCGACAGAGCCCGACAGAGCCCGACAGAGCCCGACAGGCCCGACAGAGCCCGACAGAGCCCGACAGAGCCCGACAGAATCCGACAGGGCCCAGTAGAGCCCGACAGAGCCCGACAGAGCCCGACAGAGCCCGACAGGGCCCAGTAGAGCCCGACAGAGCCCGACAGAGCCCGACAGAGCCCGACAGGCCCGACAGAGCCCGACAGAGCCCGACAGAGCCCGACAGGGCCCAGTAGAGCCCGACAGAGCCCGACAGGGCCCGACAGAGCCCGACAGAGCCCGACAGAGCCCGACAGAGCCCGACAGGGCCCAGTAGAGCCCGACAGAGCCCGACAGAGCCCGACAGAGCCCGACAGGGCCCGACAGAGCCCGACAGAGCCCGACAGGACCCGACAGGGCCCGACAGAGCCCGACAGGGCCCGACAGAGCCCGACAGAGCCCGACAGAGCACGACAGGGCCCGACAGAGCCCGACAGAGCCCGACAGGGCCCAGTAGAGCCCGACAGAGCTTGACAGAGCCCGACAGAGCCCAACAGAGCCCGACAGAGCCCAGTAGAGCCCGACAGAGCCCGACAGAGTCCGACAGAGCCCGACAGGGCCCGACAAAGCCCGACAGAGCCCAACAGGGCCCAGTAGAGCCCGACAGAGCCCGACAGAGCCCGACAGAGCCCGACAGAGCCCAGTAGAGCCCGACAGAACCCGACAGAGCCCGACAGAGCCCGACAGAGCCCAGTAGAGCCCGACAGAGCCCGACAGGGCCCGACAGGGCCCGACAGGGCCCAGTAGAGCCGGACAGAGCCCGACAGAGCCCAGTAGAGCCCAGTAGAGCCCGACAGAGCCCGACAGAGCCCGACAGAGCCCGACAGGGCCCGACAGAGCCCGACAGGGCCCGACAGGGCCCGACAGAGCCCGACAGAGCCCGACAGGGCCCGACAGGGCCCAGTAGAGCCCGACAGAGCCCGACAGAGCCCGACAGGGCCCGACAGGGCCCAGTAGAGCCCGACAGAGCCCGACAGAGCCCAGTAGAGCCCAGTAGAGCCCGACAGGGCCCGACAGGGCCCGACAGGGCCCAGTAGAGCCCGACAGAGCCCGACAGAGCCTGACAGAGGCCGACAGGGACCGACAGGGCGCGACAGAGCCCGACAGAGCCCGACAGGGCCCAGTAGAGCCCGACAGAGCCCGACAGAGCCCGACAGAGCCCGACAGAGCCCGACAGGGCCCAGTAGAGCCCGACAGAGCCCGACAGAGCCCGACAGAGCCCGACAGTGCCCGACAGGGCCCGACAGAGCCCGACAGGGCCCGACAGAGCCCGACAGAGCCCGACAGAGCCCGACAGGGCCCAGTAGAGTCCGACAGAGCCCGACAGAGCCCGACAGGGCCCGACAGGGCCCGACAGAGCCCGACAGAGCCCGACAGGGCCCGACAGGGCCCGACAGAGCCCAGTAGAGCCCGACAGAGCCCGACAGAGCCCGACAGAGCCCGACAGGGCCCGACAGGGCCCAGTAGAGCCCGACAGAGCCCGACAGAGCCCGACAGGGCCCGACAGAGCCCGACAGGGCCCGACAGGGCCCGACAGGGCCCGACAGAGCCCGACAGAGCCCGACAGGGCACGACAGAGCCCGACAGAGCCCGACAGGGCCCGACAGAGCCCGACAGAGCCCGACAGAGCCCGACAGAAACCGACAGAGCTCGACAGGGCCCAGTAGAGCCCAGTAGAGCCCGACAGAGCCCGACAGAGCCCGACAGAGCCCGACAGGGCCCGACAGGGCCCGACAGGGCCCAGTAGAGCCCGACAGAGCCCGACAGAACCCGTCAGAACCCGACAGAGCCCGACAGAGCCCGACAGAGCCCGACAGAGTCCGACAGGGCCCAGTAGAGCCCGACAGAGCCCGACAGAGCCCGACAGAGCCCGACAGGGCCCGACAGGGCCCGACAGAGCCCGACAGAGCCCGACAGGGCCCGACAGGGCCCAGTAGAGCCCGACAGAGCCCGAGAGGGCCCGACAGAGCCCGACAGAGCCCGACAGAGCCCGACAGGGCCCGACAGGCCCGACAGAGCCCGACAGAGCCCGACAGGGCCCGACAGGGCCCAGTAGAGCCCGACAGAGCCCGACAGGGCCCGACAGAGCCCGACAGAGCCCGACAGAGCCCGACAGAGCCCGACAGGGCCCAGTAGAGCCCGACAGAGCCCGACAGAGCCCGACAGAGCCCGACAGGGCCCGACAGAGCCCGACAGAGCCCGACAGGACCCGACAGGGCCCGACAGAGCCCGACAGGGCCCGACAGAGCCCGACAGAGCCCGACAGAGCACGACAGGGCCCGACAGAGCCCGACAGAGCCCGACAGGGCCCAGTAGAGCCCGACAGAGCTTGACAGAGCCCGACAGAGCCCAACAGAGCCCGACAGAGCCCAGTAGAGCCCGACAGAGCCCGACAGAGTCCGACAGAGCCCGACAGGGCCCGACAAAGCCCGACAGAGCCCAACAGGGCCCAGTAGAGCCCGACAGAGCCCGACAGAGCCCGACAGAGCCCGACAGAGCCCAGTAGAGCCCGACAGAACCCGACAGAGCCCGACAGAGCCCGACAGAGCCCAGTAGAGCCCGACAGAGCCCGACAGGGCCCGACAGGGCCCGACAGGGCCCAGTAGAGCCGGACACAGCCCGACAGAGCCCAGTAGAGCCCAGTAGAGCCCGACAGAGCCCGACAGAGCCCGACAGAGCCCGACAGGGCCCGACAGGGCCCGACAGAGCCCGACAGGGCCCGACAGGGCCCGACAGAGCCCGACAGAGCCCGACAGGGCCCAGTAGAGCCCGACAGAGCCCGACAGAGCCCGACAGGGCCCGACAGGGCCCAGTAGAGCCCGACAGAGCCCGACAGAGCCCAGTAGAGCCCAGTAGAGCCCGACAGGGCCCGACAGGGCCCGACAGGGCCCAGTAGAGCCCGACAGAGCCCGACAGAGCCTGACAGAGCCCGACAGGGACCGACAGGGCGCGACAGAGCCCGACAGAGCCCGACAGGGCCCAGTAGAGCCCGACAGAGCCCGACAGAGCCCGACAGAGCCCGACAGAGCCCGACAGGGCCCAGTAGAGCCCGACAGAGCCCGACAGAGCCCGACAGAGCCCGACAGTGCCCGACAGGGCCCGACAGAGCCCGACAGGGCCCGACAGAGCCCGACAGAGCCCGACAGAGCCCGACAGGGCCCAGTAGAGTCCGACAGAGCCCGACAGAGCCCGACAGGGCCCGACAGGGCCCGACAGAGCCCGACAGAGCCCGACAGGGCCCGACAGGGCCCGACAGAGCCCAGTAGAGCCCGACAGAGCCCGACAGAGCCCGACAGAGCCCGACAGGGCCCGACAGGGCCCAGTAGAGCCCGACAGAGCCCGACAGAGCCCGACAGGGCCCGACAGAGCCCGACAGGGCCCGACAGGGCCCGACAGGGCCCGACAGAGCCCGACAGGGCACGACAGAGCCCGACAGAGCCCGACAGGGCCCGACAGAGCCCGACAGAGCCCGACAGAGCCCGACAGAAACCGACAGAGCCCGACAGGGCCCAGTAGAGCCCAGTAGAGCCCGACAGAGCCCGACAGAGCCCGACAGAGCCCGACAGGGCCCGACAGGGCCCGACAGGGCCCAGTAGAGCCCGACAGAGCCCGACAGAACCCGTCAGAACCCGACAGAGCCCGACAGAGCCCGACAGAGCCCGACAGAGTCCGACAGGGCCCAGTAGAGCCCGACAGAGCCCGACAGAGCCCGACAGAGCCCGACAGGGCCCGACAGGGCCCGACAGAGCCCGACAGAGCCCGACAGGGCCCGACAGGGCCCAGTAGAGCCCGACAGAGCCCGAGAGGGCCCGACAGAGCCCGACAGAGCCCGACAGAGCCCGACAGGGCCCGACAGAGCCCGACAGAGCCCGACAGAGCCCGACAGGGCCCGACAGGGCCCAGTAGAGCCCGACAGAGCCCGACAGAGCCCGACAGAACCCGACAGGGCCCAGTAGAGCCCGACAGAGCCCGACAGAGCCCGACAGAGCCCGACAGGGCCCGACAGAGCCCGACAGAGCCCGACAGAGCCCGACAGGGCCCAGTAGAGCCCGACAGAGCCCGACAGAGCCCGACAGAGCCCGACAGGGCCCGACAGAGCCCGACAGAGCCCGACAGAGCCCAGTAGAGCCCGACAGAGCCCGACAGAGCCCGACAGAGCCCGACAGAGCCCGACAGGGCCCAGTAGAGCCCGACAGGGCCCGACAGAGCCCGACAGAGCCCGACAGGGCCCGACAGAGCCCGACAGAGCCCGACAGGGCCCGACAGGGCCCGACAGGGCCCGACAGGGCCCGACAGAGCCCGACAGGGCCCGACAGAGCCCGACAGAGCCCGACAGAGCCCGACAGGGCCCGACAGAGCCCGACAGAGCCCGACAGGGCCCAGTAGAGCCCGACAGAGCCCGACAGAGCCCGACAGAGCCCGACAGGGCCCGACAGAGCCCGACAGAGCCCGACAGGGCCCGACAGGGCCCAGTAGAGCCCGACAGAGCCCGACAGGGCCCGACAGAGCCCGACAGAGCCCGACAGAGCCCGACAGGGCCCAGTAGAGCCCGACAGAGCCCGACAGAGCCCGACAGAGACCGACAGGGCCCGACAGAGCCCGACAGAGCCCGACAGGACCCGACAGGGCCCGACAGAGCCCGACAGGGCCCGACAGAGCCCGACAGAGCCCAACAGGGCCCAGTAGAGCCCGACAGAGCCCGACAGAGCCCGACAGAGCCCGACAGGGCCCGACAGAGCCCGACAGAGCCCGACAGGGCCCGACAGAGACCGACAGAGCCCGACAGGGCCCGACAGGGCCCAGTAGAGCCCGACAGAGCCCGACAGAGCCCAGTAGAGCCCAGTAGAGCCCGACATGGCCCGACAGGGCCCGACAGGGCCCAGTAGAGCCCGACAGAGCCCGACAGAGCCTGACAGAGCCCGACAGGGACCGACAGGGCGCGACAGAGCCCGACAGAGCCCGACAGGGCCCAGTAGAGCCCGACAGAGCCCGACAGAGCCCGACAGAGCCCGACAGAGCCCGACAGGGCCCAGTAGAGCCCAGTAGAGCCCGACAGAGCCCGACAGGGCCCGACAGAGCCCGACAGAGCCCGACAGAGCCCGACAGGGCCCGACAGATCCTGACAGAGCCCGACAGGGCCCAGTAGAGCCCGACAGAGCCCGACAGAGCCCGACAGAGCCCGACAGAGCCCGACAGGTCCCGACAGAGCCCGACAGAGCCCGACAGGGCCCGACAGAGCCCGACAGAGCCCGACAGGGCCCGACAGGGCCCAGTAGAGCCCGACAGAGCCCGACAGAGACCGACAGGGCCCGACAGGGCCCGACAGAGCCCAGTAGAGCCCGACAGAGCCCGACAGAGCCCGACAGAGCCCGACAGGGCCCGACAGAGCCCGACAGAGACCGACAGAGCCCGACAGAGCCCGACAGGGCCCGACAGGGCCCGACAGAGCCCGACAGGGCCCGACAGGGCCCGACAGGGACCGACAGGGCCCAGTAGAGCCCGACAGAGCCCGACAGAGCCCGACAGAGCCCGACAGAACCCGACAGGGCCCAGTAGAGCCCGACAGAGCCCGACAGAGCCCGACAGAGCCCGACAGGGCCCGACAGAGCCCGACAGAGCCCGACAGGGCCCAGTAGAGCCCGACAGAGCCCGACAGAGCCCGACAGAGCCCGACAGGGCCCGACAGGGCCCGACAGAGCCCGACAGAGCCCGACAGGGCCCGACAGGGCCCAGTAGAGCCCGACAGAGCCCGACAGGGCCCGACAGAGCCCGACAGAGCCCGACAGAGCCCGACAGGGCCCAGTAGAGCCCGACAGAGCCCGACAGAGCCCGACAGAGCCCGAGAGGGCCCGACAGAGCCCGACAGAGCCCGACAGAGTCCGACAGGGCCCGACAGGGCCCAGTAGAGCCCGACAGAGCCCGACAGGGCCCGACAGGGCCCGACAGAGCCCGACAGAGCCCGACAGGGCCCGACAGAGCCCGACAGAGCCCGACAGAGCCCGACAGGCCCCGACAGGGCCCGACAGGGCCCGACAGAGCCCAGTTTAGCCCAGTAGAGCCCGACAGAGCCCGACAGAGCCCGACAGGGCCCCACAGAGCCCGACAGGGCCCGACAGAGCCCGACAGAGCCCGACAGGGCCCGACAGGGCCCATTAGAGCCCGACAGAGCCCGACAGAGCCCGACAGAGCCCGACAGGGCCCGACAGGGCCCGACAGAGCCCGACAGGGCCCAGTAGAGCCCGACAGAGCCCGACAGAGCCCGACAGAGCCCGACAGGGCCCGACAGGGCCCGACAGAGCCCGACAGGGCCCGACAGAGCCCGACAGAGCCCGACAGGGCCCGACAGAGCCCAGTAGAGCCCGACAGAACCCGACAGAGCCCGACAGAGCCCGACAGGGCCCAGTAGAGCCCAGTAGAGCCCGACAGAGCCCAGTAGAGCCCGACAGAGCCCGACAGAGCCCGACAGGGCCCAGTAGAGCCCAGTAGAGCCCGACAGAGCCCGACAGGGCCCGACAGAGCCCGACAGAGCCCGACAGAGCCCGACAGGGCCCGACAGATCCTGACAGAGCCCGACAGGGCCCAGTAGAGCCCGACAGAGCCCGACAGAGCCCGACAGAGCCCGACAGAGCCCGACAGGTCCCGACAGAGCCCGACAGAGCCCGACAGGGCCCGACAGAGCCCGACAGAGCCCGACAGGGCCCGACAGGGCCCAGTAGAGCAAGACAGAGCCCGACAGAGACCGACAGGGCCCGACAGGGCCCGACAGGGCCCGACAGGGCCCGACAGAGCCCAGTAGATCCCGACAGAGCCCGACAGAGCCCGACAGAGCCCGACAGGGCCCGACAGGGCCCGACAGAGCCCGACAGAGCCCGACAGAGCCCGACAGAACCCGTCAGAGCCCGACAGAGCCCGACAGAGCCCGACAGAGACCGACAGGGCCCGACAGAGCCCGACAGAGCCCGACAGGGCCCAGTAGAGTCCGACAGAGCCCGACAGAGCCCGACAGGGCCCGACAGGGCCCGACAGAGCCCGACAGAGCCCGACAGGGCCCGACAGGGCCCGACAGAGCCCAGTAGAGCCCGACAGAGCCCGACAGAGCCCGACAGAGCCCGACAGGGCCTGACAGGGCCCAGTAGAGCCCGACAGAGCCCGACAGAGCCCGACAGGGCCCGACAGAGCCCGACAGGGCCCGACAGGGCCCGACAGGGCCCGACAGGGCCCGACAGAGCCCGACAGAGCCCGACAGGGCACGACAGAGCCCGACAGAGCCCGACAGGGCCCGACAGAGCCCGACAGAGCCCGACAGAGCCCGACAGAAACCGACAGAGCCCGACAGAGCCCAGTAGAGCCCAGTAGAGCCCGACAGAGCCCGACAGAGCCCGACAGAGCCCGACAGGGCCCGACAGGGCCCGACAGGGCCCAGTAGAGCCCGACAGAGCCCGACAGAGCCCGACAGAACCCGTCAGAACCCGACAGAGCCCGACAGAGCCCGACAGAGCCCGACAGAGTCCGACAGGGCCCAGTAGAGCCCGACAGAGCCCGACAGAGCCCGACAGAGCCCGACAGGGCCCGACAGGGCCCGACAGAGCCCGACAGAGCCCGACAGGGCCCGACAGGGCCCAGTAGAGCCCGACAGAGCCCGAGAGGGCCCGACAGAGCCCGACAGAGCCCGACAGAGCCCGACAGGGCCCGACAGAGCCCGACAGAGCCCGACAGAGCCCGACAGGGCCCGACAGGGCCCAGTAGAGCCCGACAGAGCCCGACAGAGCCCGACAGAACCCGACAGGGCCCAGTAGAGCCCGACAGAGCCCGACAGAGCCCGACAGAGCCCGACAGGGCCCGACAGAGCCCGACAGAGCCCGACAGAGCCCGACAGGGCCCAGTAGAGCCCGACAGAGCCCGACAGAGCCCGACAGAGCCCGACAGGGCCCGACAGAGCCCGACAGAGCCCGACAGAGCCCGGTAGAGCCCGACAGAGCCCGACAGGGCCCGACAGAGCCCGACAGAGCCCGACAGAGCCCGACAGGGCCCAGTAGAGCCCGACAGAGCCCGACAGAGCCCGACAGAGCCCGACAGGCCCGACAGAGCCCGACAGAGCCCGACAGAGCCCGACAGAATCCGACAGGGCCCAGTAGAGCCCGACAGAGCCCGACAGAGCCCGACAGAGCCCGACAGGGCCCAGTAGAGCCCGACAGAGCCCGACAGAGCCCGACAGAGCCCGACAGGCCCGACAGAGCCCGACAGAGCCCGACAGAGCCCGACAGGGCCCAGTAGAGCCCGACAGAGCCCGACAGGGCCCGACAGAGCCCGACAGAGCCCGACAGGGCCCGACAGGGCCCAGTAGAGCCCGACAGAGCCCGAGAGGGCCCGACAGAGCCCGACAGAGCCCGACAGAGCCCGACAGGGCCCGACAGAGCCCGACAGAGCCCGACAGAGCCCGACAGGGCCCGACAGGGCCCAGTAGAGCCCGACAGAGCCCGACAGAGCCCGACAGAACCCGACAGGGCCCAGTAGAGCCCGACAGAGCCCGACAGAGCCCGACAGAGCCCGACAGGGCCCGACAGAGCCCGACAGAGCCCGACAGGGCCCAGTAGAGCCCGACAGAGCCCGACAGAGCCCGACAGAGCCCGACAGGGCCCGACAGAGCCCGACAGAGCCCGACAGAGCCCGGTAGAGCCCGACAGAGCCCGACAGGGCCCGACAGAGCACGACAGGGCCCGACAGAGCCCGACAGGGCCCGACAGGGCCCAGTAGAGCCCGACAGAGCCCGACAGAGCCCGACAGAGCCCGACAGGCCCGACAGAGCCCGACAGAGCCCGACAGAGCCCGACAGAATCCGACAGGGCCCAGTAGAGCCCGACAGAGCCCGACAGAGCCCGACAGAGCCCGACAGGGCCCAGTAGAGCCCGACAGAGCCCGACAGAGCCCGACAGAGCCCGACAGGCCCGACAGAGCCCGACAGAGCCCGACAGAGCCCGACAGGGCCCAGTAGAGCCCGACAGAGCCCGACAGGGCCCGACAGAGCCCGACAGAGCCCGACAGAGCCCGACAGAGCCCGACAGGGCCCAGTAGAGCCCGACAGAGCCCGACAGAGCCCGACAGAGCCCGACAGGGCCCGACAGAGCCCGACAGAGCCCGACAGGACCCGACAGGGCCCGACAGAGCCCGACAGGGCCCGACAGAGCCCGACAGAGCCCGACAGAGCACGACAGGGCCCGACAGAGCCCGACAGAGCCCGACAGGGCCCAGTAGAGCCCGACAGAGCTTGACAGAGCCCGACAGAGCCCAACAGAGCCCGACAGAGCCCAGTAGAGCCCGACAGAGCCCGACAGAGTTTGACAGAGCCCGACAGGGCCCGACAGAGCCCGACAGAGCCCAACAGGGCCCAGTAGAGCCCGACAGAGCCCGACAGAGCCCGACAGAGCCCGACAGAGCCCAGTAGAGCCCGACAGAACCCGACAGAGCCCGACAGAGCCCGACAGAGCCCAGTAGAGCCCGACTGAGCCCGACAGGGCCCGACAGGGCCCGACAGGGCCCAGTAGAGCCGGACAGAGCCCGACAGAGCCCAGTAGAGCCCAGTAGAGCCCGACAGAGCCCGACAGAGCCCGACAGAGCCCGACAGGGCCCGACAGAGCCCGACAGGGCCCGACAGGGCCCGACAGAGCCCGACAGAGCCCGACAGGGCCCGACAGGGCCCAGTAGAGCCCGACAGAGCCCGACAGAGCCCGACAGGGCCCGACAGGGCCCAGTAGAGCCCGACAGAGCCCGACAGAGCCCAGTAGAGCCCAGTAGAGCCCGACAGGGCCCGACAGGGCCCGACAGGGCCCAGTAGAGCCCGACAGAGCCCGACAGAGCCTGACAGAGCCCGACAGGGACCGACAGGGCGCGACAGAGCCCGACAGAGCCCGACAGGGCCCAGTAGAGCCCGACAGAGCCCGACAGAGCCCGACAGAGCCCGACAGAGCCCGACAGGGCCCAGTAGAGCCCGACAGAGCCCGACAGAGCCCGACAGAGCCCGACAGTGCCCGACAGGGCCCGACAGAGCCCGACAGGGCCCGACAGAGCCCGACAGAGCCCGACAGAGCCCGACAGGGCCCAGTAGAGTCCGACAGAGCCCGACAGAGCCCGACAGGGCCCGACAGGGCCCGACAGAGCCCGACAGAGCCCGACAGGGCCCGACAGGGCCCGACAGAGCCCAGTAGAGCCCGACAGAGCCCGACAGAGCCCGACAGAGCCCGACAGGGCCCGACAGGGCCCAGTAGAGCCCGACAGAGCCCGACAGAGCCCGACAGGGCCCGACAGAGCCCGACAGGGCCCGACAGGGCCCGACAGGGCCCGACAGAGCCCGACAGAGCCCGACAGGGCACGACAGAGCCCGACAGAGCCCGACAGGGCCCGACAGAGCCCGACAGAGCCCGACAGAGCCCGACAGAAACCGACAGAGCCCGACAGGGCCCAGTAGAGCCCAGTAGAGCCCGACAGAGCCCGACAGAGCCCGACAGGGCCCGACAGGGCCCGACAGGGCCCAGTAGAGCCCGACAGAGCCCGACAGAACCCGTCAGAACCCGACAGAGCCCGACAGAGCCCGACAGAGCCCGACAGAGTCCGACAGGGCCCAGTAGAGCCCGACAGAGCCCGACAGAGCCCGACAGAGCCCGACAGGGCCCGACAGGGCCCGACAGAGCCCGACAGAGCCCGACAGGGCCCAGTAGAGCCCGACAGAGCCCGAGAGGGCCCGACAGAGCCCGACAGAGCCCGACAGAGCCCGACAGGGCCCGACAGAGCCCGACAGAGCCCGACAGAGCCCGACAGGGCCCAGTAGAGCCCGACAGAGCCCGACAGAGCCCGACAGAACCCGACAGGGCCCAGTAGAGCCCGACAGAGCCCGACAGAGCCCGACAGAGCCCGACAGGGCCCGACAGAGCCCGACAGAGCCCGACAGAGCCCGACAGGGCCCAGTAGAGCCCGACAGAGCCCGACAGAGCCCGACAGAGCCCGACAGGGCCCGACAGAGCCCGACAGAGCCCGACAGAGCCCAGTAGAGCCCGACAGAGCCCGACAGAGCCCGACAGAGCCCGACAGGGCCCAGTAGAGCCCGACAGGGCCCGACAGAGCCCGACAGAGCCCGACAGGGCCCGACAGAGCCCGACAGAGCCCGACAGGGCCCGACAGGGCCCGACAGGGCCCGACAGAGCCCGACAGGGCCCGACAGGGCCCGACAGAGCCCGACAGGGCCCGACAGAGCCCGACAGAGCCCGACAGAGCCCGACAGGGCCCGACAGAGCCCGACAGAGCCCGACAGGGCCCAGTAGAGCCCGACAGAGCCCGACAGAGCCCGACAGAGCCCGACAGGGCCCGACAGAGCCCGACAGAGCCCGACAGGGCCCGACAGGGCCCAGTAGAGCCCGACAGAGCCTGACAGGGCCCGACAGAGCTCGACAGAGCCCGACAGAGCCCGACAGAGCCCGACAGGGCCCAGTAGAGCCCGACAGAGCCCGACAGAGCCCGACAGAGACCGACAGGGCCCGACAGAGCCCGACAGAGCCCGACAGGACCCGACAGGGCCCGACAGAGCCCGACAGGGCCCGACAGAGCCCGACAGAGCCCAACAGGGCCCAGTAGAGCCCGACAGAGCCCGACAGAGCCCGACAGAGCCCGACAGGGCCCGACAGAGCCCGACAGAGCCCGACAGGGCCCGACAGAGCCCGACAGAGCCCGACAGGGCCCGACAGGGCCCAGTAGAGCCCGACAGAGCCCGACAGAGCCCAGTAGAGCCCAGTAGAGCCCGACAGGGCCCGACAGGGCCCGACAGGGCCCAGTAGAGCCCGACAGAGCCCGACAGAGCCTGACAGAGCCCGACAGGGACCGACAGGGCGCGACAGAGCCCGACAGAGCCCGACAGGGCCCAGTAGAGCCCGACAGAGACCGACAGAGCCCGACAGAGCCCGACAGAGCCCGACAGGGCCCAGTAGAGCCCAGTAGAGCCCGACAGAGCCCGACAGGGCCCGACAGAGCCCGACAGAGCCCGACAGAGCCCGACAGGGCCCGACAGATCCTGACAGAGCCCGACAGGGCCCAGTAGAGCCCGACAGAGCCCGACAGAGCCCGACAGAGCCCGACAGAGCCCGACAGGTCCCGACAGAGCCCGACAGAGCCCGACAGGGCCCGACAGAGCCCGACAGAGCCCGACAGGGCCCGACAGGGCCCAGTAGAGCCCGACAGAGCCCGACAGAGACCGACAGGGCCCGACAGGGCCCGACAGAGCCCAGTAGAGCCCGACAGAGCCCGACAGAGCCCGACAGAGCCCGACAGGGCCCGACAGGGCCCGACAGAGCCCGACAGAGCCCGACAGAGCCCGACAGAACCCGTCAGAGCCCGACAGAGCCCGACAGAGCCCGACAGAGACCGACAGGGCCCGACAGAGCCCGACAGAGCCCGACAGAGCCCGACAGGGCCCGACAGGGCCCAGTAGAGCCCGACAGAGCCCGACAGGGCCTGACAGAGCCCGACAGAGCCCGACAGAGCCCGATATGGCCCGACAGAGCCCGACAGAGCCCGACAGAGCCCGACAGGGCCCGACAGGGCCCAGTAGAGCCCGACAGAGCCCGACAGAGCCCGACAGAACCCGACAGAGCCCGACAGGGCCCGACAGAGCCCGACAGAGCCCGACAGGGCCCGACAGAGCCCGACAGAGCCCGACAGGGCCCGACAGGGCCCAGTAGAGCCCGACAGAGCCCGACAGAGCCCGACAGGGCCCGACAGGGCCCGACAGGGCCCGACAGAGCCCGACAGGGCCTGACAGGGCCCGACAGAGCCCAGTAGAGCCCGACAGAGCCCGACAGAGCCCGACAGGGCCCGACAGGGCCCAGTAGAGCCCGACAGAGCCCGACAGGGCCCGAAAGAGCCCGACAGAGCCCGACAGAGCCCGACAGAGCCCAGTAGAGCCCGACAGAACCCGACAGAGCCCGACAGAGCCCGACAGAGCCCAGTAGAGCCCGACAGAGCCCGACAGGGCCTGACAGGGCCCGACAGGGCCCAGTAGAGCCGGACAGAGCCCGACAGAGCCCAGTAGAGCCCAGTAGAGCCCGACAGAGCCCGACAGAGCCCGACAGAGCCCGACAGGGCCCGACAGAGCCCGACAGAGCCCGACAGGGCCCGACAGGGCCCAGTAGAGCCCGACAGAGCCCGACAGAGCCCAGTAGAGCCCAGTAGAGCCCGACAGGGCCCGACAGGGCCCGACAGGGCCCAGTAGAGCCCGACAGAGCCCGACAGAGCCTGACAGAGCCCGACAGGGACCGACAGGGCGCGACAGAGCCCGACAGAGCCCGACAGGGCCCAGTAGAGCCCGACAGAGCCCGACAGAGCCCGACAGAGCCCGACAGAGCCCGACAGGGCCCAGTAGAGCCCGACAGAGCCCGACAGGGCCCGACAGAGCCCGACAGAGCCCGACAGAGCCCGACAGGGCCCGACAGATCCTGACAGAGCCCGACAGGGCCCAGTAGAGCCCGACAGAGCCCGACAGAGCCCGACAGAGCCCGACAGGTCCCGACAGAGCCCGACAGAGCCCGACAGGGCCCGACAGGGCCCGACAGAGCCCGACAGGGCCCGACAGGGCCCAGTAGAGCCCGACAGAGCCCGACAGAGACCGACAGGGCCCGACAGGGCCCGACAGGGCCCGACAGGGCCCGACAGAGCCCAGTAGAGCCCGACAGAGCCCGACAGAGCCCGACAGAGCCCGACAGGGCCCGACAGGGCCCGACAGAGCCTGACAGAGCCCGACAGGGCCCGACAGAGCCCGACAGAGCCCGACAGGGCCCGACAGGGCCCGACAGGGCCCAGTAGAGCCCGACAGAGCCCGACAGAGCCCGACAGAACCCGTCAGAGCCCGACAGAGCCCGACAGAGACCGACAGGGCCCGACAGAGCCCGACAGAGCCCGACAGAGCCCGACAGGGCCCGACAGGGCCCAGTAGAGCCCGACAGAGCCCGACAGGGCCTGACAGAGCCCGACAGAGCCCGACAGAGCCCGATATGGCCCGACAGAGCCCGACAGGGCCTGACAGAGCCCGACAGGGCCCGACAGAGCCCGACAGAGCCCGACAGAGCCCGACAGGGCCCGACAGAACCCGACAGGGCCCAGTAGAGCCCGACAGAGCCCGACAGGCCCGACAGAGCCCGACAGGGCCCAGTAGAGCCCGACAGAGCCCGACAGGGCCCGACAGAGCCCGACAGAGCCCGACAGAGCCCGATAGAGCCCGACAGAGCCCGACAGGGCCCGACAGAGCCCGACAGAGCCCGACAGGACCCGACAGGGCCCGACAGAGCCCGACAGGGCCCGACAGAGCCCGACAGAGCCCGACAGAGCCCGACAGGGCCCGACAGAGCCCGACAGGGCCCGACAGGGCCCAGTAGAGCCCGACAGAGCCCGACAGAGCCCGACAGAGCCCAACAGAGCCCGACAGAGCCCAGTAGAGCCCGACAGAGCCCGACAGAGCCCGACAGAGCCCGACAGGGCCCGACAGGGCCCAGTAGAGCCCGACAGAGCCCGACAGAGCCCGACAGAGCCCGACAGGGCCCGACAGAGCCCGACAGAGCCCGACAGGGCCCGACAGGGCCCGACAGGGCCCAGTAGAGCCCGACAGAGCCCGACAGAGCCCGACAGAACCCGTCAGAGCCCGACAGAGCCCGACAGAGCCCGACAGAGCCCGAATGGGCCCAGTAGAGCCCGACAGAGCCCGACAGAGCCCGACAGGGCCCGACAGAGCCCGACAGAGCCCGACAGAGCCCGACAGGGCCCGACAGAGCCCGACAGGGCCCGACAGGGCCCAGTAGAGCCCGACAGAGCCCGACAGAGCCCGACAGAACCCGACAGAGCCCGACAGGGCCCGACAGAGCCCGACAGAGCCCGACAGGGCCCGACAGAGCCCGACAGAGCCCGACAGGGCCCGACAGGGCCCAGTAGAGCCCGACAGAGCCCGACAGAGCCCGACAGGGCCCGACAGGGCCCGACAGGGCCCGACAGAGCCCGACAGGGCCCGACAGGGCCCGACAGAGCCCAGTAGAGCCCGACAGAGCCCGACAGAGCCCGACAGGGCCCGACAGGGCCCAGTAGAGCCCGACAGAGCCCGACAGAGCCCGACAGGGCCCGACAGAGCCCGAAAGAGCCCGACAGGGCCCAACAGGGCCCGACAGGGCCCAGTAGAGCCCGACAGAGCCCGACAGAGCCCGACAGGGCTCGACAGAGCCCGAGAGAGCCCGACAGGGCTTGACAGGGCCCGACAGGGCCCAGTAGAGCCCGACAGAGCCCGACAGAGCCCGACAGAACCCGTCAGAGCCCGACAGAGCCCGACAGAGCCCGACAGGGCCCAGTAGAGCCCGACAGAGCCCGACAGAGCCCGACAGAGACCGACAGGGCCCGACAGAGCCCGACAGAGCCCGACAGAGCCCGACAGGGCCCAGTAGAGCCCGACAGAGCCCGACAGGGCCCGACAGAGCCCGACAGAGCCCGACAGAGCCCGATATGGCCCGACAGAGCCCGACAGAGCCCGACAGAGCCCGACAGGGCCCGACAGGGCCCAGTAGAGCCCGACAGAGCCCGACAGAGCCCGACAGAACCCGACAAAGCCCGACAGGGCCCGACAGAGCCCGACAGAGCCCGACAGGGCCCGACAGAGCCCGACAGAGCCCGACAGGGCCGGACAGGGCCCAGTAGAGCCCGACAGAGCCCGACAGAGCCCGACTGGGCCCGACAGGGCCCGACAGGGCCCGACAGAACCCGACAGGGCCCGACAGGGCCCGACAGAGCCCAGTAGAGCCCGACAGAGCCCGACAGAGCCCGACAGGGCCCGACAGGGCCCAGTAGAGCCCGACAGAGCCCGACAGAGCCCGACAGGGCCCGACAGAGCCCGACAGAGCCCGACAGGGCCCGACAGGGCCCAGTAGAGCCCGACAGAGCCCGACAGAGCCCGACAGAACCCGTCAGAACCCGACAGAGCCCGACAGGGCCCGACAGAGCCCGACAGAGCCCGACAGGGCCCAGTAAAGCCCGACAGAGCCCGACAGAGCCCGACAGAGCCCGACAGGGCCCGACAGGGCCCAGTAGAGCCCGACAGAGCCCGACAGGGCCCGACAGAGCCCGACAGAGCCCGACAGAGCCCGATATGGCCCGACAGAGCCCGACAGAGCCCGACAGAGCCCGACAGGGCCCGACAGAGCCCGACAGGGCCCAGTAGAGCCCGACAGAGCCCGACAGAGCCCGACAGGCCCGACAGAGCCCGACAGAGCCCGACAGAGCCCGACAGGGCCCAGTAGAGCCCGACAGAGCCCGACAGGGCCCGACAGAGCCCGACAGAGCCCGACAGAGCCCGACAGAGCCCGACAGGGCCCGACAGAGACCGACAGAGCCCGACAGAGCCCGACAGAACCCGACAGGGCCCAGTAGAGCCCGACAGAGCCCGACAGAGCCCGACAGAGCCCGACAGGGCCCAGTAGAGCCCGACAGAGCCCGACAGAGCCCGACAGGCCCGACAGAGCCCGACAGAGCCCGACAGAGCCCGACAGGGCCCAGTAGAGCCCGACAGAGCCCGACAGGGCCCGACAGAGCCCGACAGAGCCCGACAGAGCCCGACAGAGCCCGACAGGGCCCAGTAGAGCCCGACAGAGCCCGACAGAGCCCGACAGAGCCCGACAGGGCCCGACAGAGCCCGACAGAGCCCGACAGGACCCGACAGGGCCCGACAGAGCCCGACAGAGCCCGACAGAGCCCGACAGGGCCTGACAGAGCCCGACAGAGCCCGACAGGGCCCAGTAGAGCCCGACAGAGCCCGACAGAGCCCGACAGAGCCCAACAGAGCCCGACAGAGCCCAGTAGAGCCCGACAGAGCCCGACAGAGCCCGACAGGGCCCGACAGGGCCCAGTAGAGCCCGACAGAGCCCGACAGAGCCCGACAGAACCCGTCAGAGCCCGACAGAGCCCGACAGAGCCCGACAGAGCCCGATAGGGCCCAGTAGAGCCCGACAGAGCCCGACAGAGCCCGACAGAGACCGACAGGGCCCGACAGAGCCCGACAGAGCCCGACAGAGCCCGACAGAGCCCGACAGGGCCCAGTAGAGCCCGACAGAGCCCGACAGGGCCCGACAGAGCCCGACAGAGCCCGACAGAGCCCGATATGGCCCGACAGAGCCCGACAGAGCCCGACAGAGCCCGACAGGGCCCGACAGGGCCCAGTAGAGCCCGACACAGCCCGACAGAGCCCGACAGAACCCGACAGAGCCCGACAGGGCCCGACAGAGCCCGACAGAGCCCGACAGGGCCCGACAGAGCCCGACAGAGCCCGACAGGGCCCGACAGGGCCCAGTAGAGCCCGACAGAGCCCGACAGAGCCCGACAGGGCCCGACAGGGCCCGACAGGGCCCGACAGAGCCCGACAGGGCCCGACAGGGCCCGACAGAGCCCAGTAGAGCCCGACAGAGCCCGACAGAGCCCGACAGGGCCCGACAGGGCCCAGTAGAGCCCGACAGAGCCCGACAGAGCCCGACAGGGCACGACAGAGCCCGACAGAGCCCGACAGGGCCCAACAGGGCCCGACAGGGCCCAGTAGAGCCCGACAGAGCCCGACAGAGCCCGACAGAACCCGTCAGAGCCCGACAGAGCCCGACAGGGCCCGACAGAGCCCGACAGAGCCCGACAGGGCCCAGTAGAGCCCGACAGAGCCCGACAGAGCCCGACAGAGCCCGACAGGGCCCGACAGGGCCCAGTAGAGCCCGACAGAGCCCGACAGGGCCCGAAAGAGCCCGACAGAGCCCGACAGAGCCCGATATGGCCCGACAGAGCCCGACAGAGCCCGACAGAGCCCGAAAGAGCCCGACAGGGCCCAGTAGAGACCGACAGAGCCCGACAGAGCCCGACAGAATCCGACAGGGCCCAGTAGAGCCCGACAGAGCCCGACAGAGCCCGACAGAGCCCGACAGGGCCCAGTAGAGCCCGACAGAGCCCGACAGAGCCCGACAGAGCCCGACAGGCCCGACAGAGCCCGACAGAGCCCGACAGAGCCCGACAGGGCCCAGTAGAGCCCGACAGAGCCCGACAGGGCCCGACAGAGCCCGACAGAGCCCGACAGAGCCCGACAGAGCCCGACAGGGCCCAGTAGAGCCCGACAGAGCCCGACAGAGCCCGACAGAGCCCGACAGGGCCCGACAGAGCCCGACAGAGCCCGACAGGACCCGACAGGGCCCGACAGAGCCCGACAGGGCCCGACAGAGCCCGACAGAGCCCGACAGAGCCCGACAGGGCCCGACAGAGCCCGACAGAGCCCGACAGGGCCCAGTAGAGCCCGACAGAGCTTGACAGAGCCCGACAGAGCCCAACAGAGCCCGACAGAGCCCAGTAGAGCCCGACAGAGCCCGACAGAGTCCGACAGAGCCCGACAGGGCCCGACAGAGCCCGACAGAGCCCGACAGGGCCCAGTAGAGCCCGACAGAGCCCGACAGAGCCCGACAGAGCCCAGTAGAGCCCGACAGAACCCGACAGAGCCCGACAGAGCCCGACAGAGCCCGACAGAGCCCGACAGGGCCCGACAGGGCCCGACAGGGCCCAGTAGAGCCGGACAGAGCCCGACAGAGCCCAGTAGAGCCCAGTAGAGCCCGACAGAGCCCGACAGAGCCCGACAGAGCCCGACAGAGCCCGACAGGGCCCGACAGAGCCCGACAGAGCCCGACAGGGCCCGACAGGGCCCAGTAGAGCCCGACAGAGCCCGACAGAGCCCAGTAGAGCCCAGTAGAGCCCGACAGGGCCCGACAGGGCCCGACAGGGCCCAGTAGAGCCCGACAGAGCCCGACAGAGCCTGACAGAGCCCGACGGGGACCGACAGGGCGCGACAGAGCCCGACAGAGCCCGACAGGGCCCAGTAGAGCCCGACAGAGCCCGACAGAGCCCGACAGAGCCCGACAGAGCCCGACAGGGCCCAGTAGAGCCCGACAGAGCCCGACAGAGCCCGACAGAGCCCGACAGTGCCCGGCAGGGCCCGAGAGAGCCCGACAGGGCCCGACAGAGCCCGACAGAGCCCGACAGAGCCCGACAGGGCCCAGTAGAGTCCGACAGAGCCCGACAGAGCCCGACAGGGCCCGACAGGGCCCGACAGAGCCCGACAGAGCCCGACAGGGCCCGACAGGGCCCGACAGAGCCCAGTAGAGCCCGACAGAGCCCGACAGAGCCCGACAGAGCCCGACAGGGCCCGACAGGGCCCAGTAGAGCCCGACAGAGCCCGACAGAGCCCGACAGGGCCCGACAGAGCCCGACAGGGCCCGACAGGGCCCGACAGGGCCCGACAGAGCCCGACAGGGCCCGACAGAGCCCGACAGAGCCCGACAGGGCACGACAGAGCCCGACAGAGCCCGACAGGGCCCGACAGAGCCCGACAGAGCCCGACAGAGCCCGACAGAAACCGACAGAGCCCGACAGAGCCCAGTAGAGCCCAGTAGAGCCCGACAGAGCCCGACAGAGCCCGACAGAGCCCGACAGGGCCCGACAGGGCCCGACAGGGCCCAGTAGAGCCCGACATAGCCCGACAGAACCCGTCAGAACCCGACAGAGCCCGACAGAGCCCGACAGAGCCCGACAGAGTCCGACAGGGCCCAGTAGAGCCCGACAGAGCCCGACAGAGCCCGACAGAGCCCGACAGGGCCCGACAGGGCCCGACAGAGCCCGACAGAGCCCGACAGGGCCCGACAGGGCCCAGTAGAGCCCGACAGAGCCCGAGAGGGCCCGACAGAGCCCGACAGAGCCCGACAGAGCCCGACAGGGCCCGACAGAGCCCGACAGAGCCCGACAGAGCCCGACAGGGCCCGACAGGGCCCAGTAGAGCCCGACAGAGCCCGACAGAGCCCGACAGAGCCCGACAGGGCCCGACAGGGCCCGACAGAGCCCGACAGAGCCCGACAGGGCCCGACAGGGCCCGACAGAGCCCAGTAGAGCCCGACAGAGCCCGACAGAGCCCGACAGAGCCCGACAGAACCCGACAGAGGCCGACAGAGCCCAGTAGAGCCCGACAGAGCCCGACATAGCCCGACAGAGCCCGACAGGGCCCGACAGGGCCCGACAGGGCCCAGTAGAGCCCGACAGAGCCCGACAGAGCCCGACAGAACCCGACAGAGCCCGAGAGGGCCCGACAGGGCCCAGTAGAGCCCGACAGAGCCCGACAGAGCCCGACAGAGACCGACAGAACCCGACAGAGCCCGACAGAGCCCGACAGAGCCCGACAGGGCACGACAGGGCCCGACAGGGCCCGACAGAGCCTGACAGAGCCTGACAGGGCCCAGTAGAGCCCGACAGAGCCCGACAGAGCCCAGTAGAGCCCGACAGAGCCCGACAGAGCCCGACAGAGCCCGACAGATCCCAACAGAACCCGACAGAACCCGACAGAGACCAGTTGAGCCCGACAGAGCCCGACAGAGCCCGACAGAGCCCGACAGGGCCCGACAGTGTCCAGTAGAGCCCGACAGAGCCCGACAGAGCCCGACAGAGCCCGACAGGGCCCAGTAGAGCCCGACAGAGCCCGACAGAGCCCGACAGAGCCCGACAGGGCCCGACAGAGCCCGACAGAGCCCGACAGGGCCCGACAGGGCCCGACAGAGCCCAGTAGAGCCCGACAGAGCCCGACAGAGCCCGACAGAGCCCGACAGGGCCCAGTAGAGCCCAGTAGAGCCCGACAGAGCCCGACAGGGCCCGACAGAGCCCGACAGAGCCCGACAGAGCCCGACAGGGCCCGACAGAGCCTGACAGAGCCCGACAGAGCCCAGTAGAGCCCGACAGAGCCCGACAGAGCCCGACAGAGCCCGACAGAGCCCGACAGGCCCCGACAGAGCCCGACAGAGCCCGACAGGACCCGACAGAGCCCGACAGAGCCCGACAGGGCCCGACAGGGCCCAGTAGAGCCCGACAGAGCCCGACAGAGACCGACAGGGCCCGACAGGGCCCGACAGGGCCCGACAGAGCCCGACAGGGCCCGACAGGGCCCGACAGGGCCCGACAGGGCCCGACAGAGCCCAGTAGAGCCCGACAGAGCCCGACAGAGCCCGACAGAGCCCGACAGGGCCCGACAGGGCCCAGTAGAGCCCGACAGAGCCCGACAGAGCCCGACAGAGCCCGACAGGGCCCGACAGAGCCCGACAGAGCCCGACAGGTCCCGACAGGGCCCGACAGCGCCCAGTAGAGCCCGACAGAGCCCGACAGAGCCCGACAGAACCCGTCAGAGCCCGACAGAGCCCGACAGAGCCCGACAGAGCCCGACAGGGCCCAGTAGAGCCCGACAGAGCCCGACAGAGCCCGACAGAGACCGACAGGGCCTGACAGAGCCCGACAGAGCCCGACAGAGCCCGACAGGGTCCGACAGGGCCCAGTAGAGCCCGACAGAGCCCGACAGGGCCCGACAGAGCCCGACAGAGCCCGACAGAGCCCGATATGGCCCGACAGAGCCCGACAGAGCCCGACAGAGCCCGACAGGGCCCGACAGGGCCCGACAGGGCCCAGTAGAGCCCGACAGAGCCCGACAGAGCCCGACAGAACCCGACAGGGCCCAGTAGAGCCCGACAGAGCCCGACAGAGCCCGACAGAGCCCGACAGGGCCCGACAGAGCCCGACAGAGCCCGACAGGGCCCAGTAGAGCCCGACAGAGCCCGACAGAGCCCGACAGAGCCCGACAGGGCCCGACAGAGCCCGACAGAGCCCGACAGAGCCCGACAGGGCCCGACAGGGCCCAGTAGAGCCCGACAGAGCCCGACAGGGCCCGACAGAGCTCGACAGAGCCCGACAGAGCCCGACAGAGCCCGACAGGGCCCAGTAGAGCCCGACAGAGCCCGACAGAGCCCGACAGAGACCGACAGAGCCCGACAGAGCCCGACAGAGCCCGACAGGACCCGACAGGGCCCGACAGAGCCCGACAGGGCCCGACAGAGCCCGACAGAGCCCAACAGGGCCCAGTAGAGCCCGACAGAGCCCGACAGAGCCCGACAGAGCCCGACAGAGCCCGACAGAGCCCAGTAGAGCCCGACAGAGCCCGACAGAGCCCGACAGAGCCCGACAGGGCCCGACAGAGCCCGACAGAGCCCGACAGGGCCCAGTAGAGCCTGACAGAGCCCGACAGAGCCCGACAGAGCCCGACAGAGCCCAGTAGAGCCCGACAGAACCCGACAGAGCCCGACAGAGCCCGACAGAGCCCAGTAGAGCCCGACAGAGCCCGACAGGGCCCGACAGGGCCCGACAGGGCCCAGTAGAGCCCGACAGAGCCCGACAGAGCCCAGTAGAGCCCGACAGAGCCCGACAGAGCCCGACAGAGCCCGACAGGGCCCGACAGAGCCCGACAGAGCCCGACAGGGCCCGACAGGGCCCAGTAGAGCCCGACAGAGCCCGACAGAGCCCAGTAGAGCCTAGTAGAGCCCGACAGGGCCCGACAGGGCCCGACAGGGCCCAGTAGAGCCCGACAGAGCCCGACAGAGCCTGACAGAGCCCGACAGGGACCGACAGGGCGCGACAGAGCCCGACAAAGCCCGACAGGGCCCAGTAGAGTCCGACAGAGCCCGACAGAGCCCGACAGAGCCCGACAGGGACCAGTAGAGCCCGACAGAGCCCGACAGAGCCCGACAGAGCCCGACAGAGCCCGACAGGGCCCGACAGGGCCCGACAGAGCCCGACAGGGCCCGACAGAGCCCGACAGAGCCCGACAGGGCCCGACAGGGCCCAGTAGAGCCCGACAGAGCCCGACAGAGCCCGACAGAGCCCAACAGGGCCCGACAGGGCCCGACAGAGCCCGACAGTGCCCGACAGAGCCCGACAGAGCCCGACAGGGCACGACAGAGCCCGACAGAGCCCGACAGGGCCCGACAGAGCCCGACAGAGCCCGACAGAGCCCGACAGAAACCGACAGAGCCCGACAGAGCCCAGTAAAGCCCAGTAGAGCCCGACAGAGCCCGACAGAGCCCGACAGAGCCCGACAGAGCCCGACAGAGCCCGACAGGGCCCGACAGGGCCCGACAGGGCCCGACAGGGCCCGACAGAGCCCGACAGAGCCCGACAGGGCCCGACAGAGCCCGACAGGGCCCAACAGGGCCCGACAGAGCCCAGTAGAGCCCGACAGAGCCCGACAGAGCCCGACAGAGCCCGACAGAACCCGACAGGGCCCAGTAGAGCCCAGTAGAGCCCGACAGAGCCCGACAGGGCCCGACAGAGCCCGACAGAGCCCGACAGAGCCCGACAGGACCCGACAGAGCCTGACAGAGCCCGACAGAGCCCAGTAGAGCCCGACAGAGCCCGACAGAGCCCGACAGAGCCCGACAGAGCCCGACAGGCCCCGACAGAGCCCGACAGAGCCCGACAGGGCCCGACAGGGCCCGACAGGGCCCAGTAGAGCCCGACAGAGCCCGACAGAGACCGACAGGGCCCGACAGGGCCCGACAGGGCCCGACAGAGCCCGACAGGGCCCGACAGGGCCCGACAGGGCCCGACAGAGCCCAGTAGAGCCCGACAGAGCCCGACAGAGCCCGACAGAGCCCGACAGGGCCCGACAGGGCCCAGTAGAGCCCGACAGAGCCCGACAGAGCCCGACAGAGCCCGACAGGGCCCGACAGAGCCCGACAGGGCCCGACAGGGCCCGACAGCGCCCAGTAGAGCCCGACAGAGCCCGACAGAGCCCGACAGAACCCGTCAGAGCCCGACAGAGCCCGACAGAGCCCGACAGAGCCCGACAGGGCCCAGTAGAGCCCGACAGAGCCCGACAGAGCCCGACAGAGACCGACAGGGCCCGACAGAGCCCGACAGAGCCCGACAGAGCCCGACAGGGCCCGACAGGGCCCAGTAGAGCCCGACAGAGCCCGACAGGGCCCGACAGAGCCCAGTAGAGCCCGACAGAGCCCGATATGGCCCGACAGAGCCCGACAGAGCCCGACAGAGCCCGACAGGGCCCGACAGGGCCCAGTAGAGCCCGACAGAGCCCGACAGAGCCCGACAGAACCCGACAGGGCCCAGTAGAGCCCGACAGAGCCCGACTGAGCCCGACAGAGCCCGACAGGGCCCGACAGAGCCCGACAGAGCCCGACAGGGCCCAGTAGAGCCCGACAGAGCCCGACAGAGCCCGACAGAGCCCGACAGGGCCCGACAGAGCCCGACAGAGCCCGACAGAGCCCGACAGCGCCCGACAGGGCCCAGTAGAGCCCGACAGAGCCCGACAGGGCCCGACAGAGCTCGACAGAGCCCGACAGAGCCCGACAGAGCCCGACAGGGCCCAGTAGAGCCCGACAGAGCCCGACAGAGCCCGACAGAGACCGACAGGGCCCGACAGAGCCCGACAGAGCCCGACAGGACCCGACAGGGCCCGACAGAGCCCGACAGGGCCCGACAGAGCCCGACAGAGCCCAACAGGGCCCAGTAGAGCCCGACAGAGCCCGACAGAGCCCGACAGAGCCCGACAGGGCCCGACAGGGCCCGACAGGGCCCAGTAGAGCCCGACAGAGCCCGACAGAGCCCGACAGAGCCCGACATAGCCCGACAGAGACCACTTGAGCCCGACAGAGCCCGACAGAAACCGACAGAGCCCGACAGGGCCCGACAGGGCCCGACAGGGCCCAGTAGAGCCCGACAGAGCCCGACAGAACCCGTCAGAACCCGACAGAGCCCGACAGAGCCCGACAGAGCCCGACAGAGTCCGACAGGGCCCAGTAGAGCCCGACAGAGCCCGACAGAGCCTGACAGAGCCCGACAGGGCCCGACAGGGCCCGACAGAGCCCGACAGATCCCGACAGGGCCCGACAGGGCCCAGTAGAGCCCGACAGAGCCCGAGAGGGCCCGACAGAGCCCGACAGAGCCCGACAGAGCCCGACAGGGCCCGACAGAGCCCGACAGAGCCCGACAGAGCCCGACAGGGCCCGACAGGGCCCAGTAGAGCCCGACAGAGCCCGACAGAGCCCGACAGAACCCGACAGGGCCCAGTAGAGCCCGACAGAGCCCGACAGAGCCCGACAGAGCCCGACAGGGCCCGACAGAGCCCGACAGAGCCCGACAGGGCCCAGTAGAGCCCGACAGAGCCCGACAGAGCCCGACAGAGCCCGACAGGGCCCGACAGAGCCCGACAGAGCCCGACAGAGCCCAGTAGAGCCCGACAGAGCCCGACAGGGCCCGACAGAGCCCGACAGAGCCCGACAGAGCCCGACAGGGCCCAGTAGAGCCCGACAGGGCCCGACAGAGCCCGACAGAGCCCGACAGGGCCCGACAGAGCCCGACAGAGCCCGACAGGGCCCGACAGGGCCCGACAGGGCCCGACAGAGCCCGACAGGGCCCGACAGGGCCCGACAGAGCCCGACAGGGCCCGACAGAGCCCGACAGAGCCCGACAGGGCCCGACAGAGCCCGACAGAGCCCGACAGGGCCCAGTAGAGCCCGACAGAGCCCGACAGAGCCCGACAGGGCCCGACAGAGCCCGACAGGGCCCGACAGAGCCCGACAGAGCCCGACAGAGCCCGACAGGGCCCGACAGGGCCCAGTAGAGCCCGACAGAGCCCGACAGAGCCCGACAGGGCCCGACAGGGCCCGACAGAGCCCGACAGAGCCCAGTAGAGCCCGACAGAGCCCGACAGAGCCCGACAGAGCCCGACAGAACCCGACAGAGGCCGACAGAGCCCAGTAGAGCCCGACAGAGCCCGACATAGCCCGACAGAGCCCGACAGGGCCCGACAGGGCCCGACAGCGCCCAGTAGAGCCCGACAGAGCCCGACAGAGCCCGACAGAACCCGACAGAGCCCGAGAGGGCCCGACAGGGCCCAGTAGAGCCCGACAGAGCCCGACAGAAACCGACAGAGCCCGACAGAACCCGACAGAGCCCGACAGAGCCCGACAGGGCACGACAGGGCCCGACAGGGCCCGACAGAGCCTGACAGAGCCTGACAGGGCCCAGTAGAGCCCGACAGAGCCCGACAGAGCCCAGTAGAGCCCGACAGAGCCCGACAGAGCCCGACAGAGCCCAACAGAACCCGACAGAGCCCGACAGAGACCAGTTGAGCCCGACAGAGCCCGACAGAGCCCGACAGAGCCCGACAGGGCCCGACAGGGTCCAGTAGAGCCCGACAGAGCCCGACAGAGCCCGACAGTGCCCAGTAGAGCCCGACAGAGCCCGACAGAGCCCGACAGAGCCCGACAGGGCCCGACAGAGCCCGACAGAGCCCGACAGGGCCCGACAGGGCCCGACAGAGCCCAGTAGAGCCCGACAGAGCCCGACAGAGCCCGACAGAGCCCGACAGGGCCCAGTAGAGCCCAGTAGAGCCCGACAGAGCCCGACAGGGCCCGACAGAGCCCGACAGAGCCCGACAGAGCCCGACAGGGCCCGACAGAGCCTGACAGAGCCCGACAGAGCCCAGTAGAGCCCGACAGAGCCCGACAGAGCCCGACAGAGCCCGACAGAGCCCGACAGGCCCCGACAGAGCCCGACAGAGCCCGACAGGGCCCGACAGAGCCCGACAGAGCCCGACAGGGCCCGACAGGGCCCAGTAGAGCCCGACAGAGCCCGACAGAGACCGACAGGGCCCGACAGGGCCCGACAGGGCCCGACAGGGCCCGACAGAGCCCAGTAGAGCCCGACAGAGCCCGACAGAGCCCGACAGAGCCCGACAGGGCCCGACAGGGCCCAGTAGAGCCCGACAGAGCCCGACAGAGCCCGACAGAGCCCGACAGGGCCCGACAGAGCCCGACAGAGCCCGACAGGGCCCGACAGGGCCCGACAGCGCCCAGTAGAGCCCGACAGAGCCCGACAGAGCCCGACAGAACCCGTCAGAGCCCGACAGAGCCCGACAGAGCCCGACAGAGCCCGACAGGGCCCAGTAGAGCCCGACAGAGCCCGACAGAGCCCGACAGAGACCGACAGGGCCCGACAGAGCCCGACAGAGCCCGACAGAGCCCGACAGGGTCCGACAGGGCCCAGTAGAGCCCGACAGAGCCCGACAGGGCCCGACAGAGCCCGACAGAGCCCGACAGAGCCCGATATGGCCCGACAGAGCCCGACAGAGCCCGACAGAGCCCGACAGGGCCCGACAGGGCCCGACAGGGCCCAGTAGAGCCCGACAGAGCCCGACAGAACCCGACAGGGCCCAGTAGAGCCCGACAGAGCTCGACAGAGCCCGACAGAACCCGACAGGGCCCGACAGAGCCCGACAGAGCCCGACAGGGCCCAGTAGAGCCCGACAGAGCCCGACAGAGCCCGACAGAGCCCGACAGGGCCCGACAGAGCCCGACAGAGCCCGACAGAGCCCGACAGCGCCCGACAGGGCCCAGTAGAGCCCGACAGAGCCCGACAGGGCCCGACAGAGCTCGACAGAGCCCGACAGAGCCCGACAGAGCCCGACAGGGCCCAGTAGAGCCCGACAGAGCCCGACAGAGCCCGACAGAGACCGACAGGGCCCGACAGAGCCCGACAGAGCCCGACAGGACCCGACAGGGCCCGACAGAGCCCGACAGGGCCCGACAGAGCCCGACAGAGCCCAACAGGGCCCAGTAGAGCCCGACAGAGCCCGACAGAGCCCGATAGAGCCCAACAGAGCCCGACAGAGCGCAGTAGAGCCCGACAGAGCCCGACAGAGCCCGACAGAGCCCAACAGGGCCCGACAGAGCCCGACAGAGCCCGACAGGGCCCAGTAGAGCCTGACAGAGCCCGACAGAGCCCGACAGAGCCCGACAGAGCCCAGTAGAGCCCGACAGAACCCGACAGAGCCCGACAGAGCCCGACAGAGCCCAGTAGAGCCCGACAGAACCCGACAGAGCCCGACAGAGCCCGACAGGGCCCGACAGGGCCCGACAGGGCCCAGTAGAGCCCGACAGAGCCCGACAGAGCCCAGTAGAGCCCGACAGAGCCCGACACAGCCCGACAGAGCCCGACAGGGCCCGACAGAGCCCGACAGAGCCCGACAGGGCCCGACAGGGCCCAGTAGAGCCCGACAGAGCCCGACAGAGCCCAGTAGAGCCTAGTAGAGCCCGACAGGGCCCGACAGGGCCCGACAGGGCCCAGTAGAGCCCGACAGAGCCCGACAGAGCCTGACAGAGCCCGACAGGGACCGACAGGGCGCGACAGAGCCCGACAGAGCCCGACAGGGCCCAGTAGAGTCCGACAGAGCCCGACAGAGCCCGACAGAGCCCGACAGGGACCAGTAGAGCCCGACAGAGCCCGACAGAGCCCGACAGAGCCCGACAGAGCCCGACAGGGCCCGACAGGGCCCGACAGGGCCCGACAGAGCCCGACAGGGCCCGACAGAGCCCGACAGAGCCCGACAGGGCCCGACAGGGCCCAGTAGAGCCCGACAGAGCCCGACAGAGCCCGACAGAGCCCGACAGGGCCCGACAGGGCCCGACAGAGCCTGACAGTGCCCGACAGAGCCCGACAGAGCCCGACAGGGCACGACAGAGCCCGACAGAGCCCGACAGATCCCGACAGAGCCCGACAGAGCCCGACAGAGCCCGACAGAAACCGACAGAGCCCGACAGAGCCCAGTAAAGCCCAGTAGAGCCCGACAGAGCCCGACAGAGCCCGACAGAGCCCGACAGAGCCCGACAGGGCCCGACAGGGCCCGACAGAGCCCGACAGGGCCCGACAGAGCCCGACAGAGCCCGACAGGGCCCGACAGAGCCCGACAGGGCCCGACAGGGCCCGACAGAGCCCAGTAGAGCCCGACAGAGCCCGACAGAGCCCGACAGAACCCGACACGGCCCAGTAGAGCCCAGTAGAGCCCGACAGAGCCCGACAGGGCCCGACAGAGCCCGACAGAGCCCGACAGAGCCCGACAGGGCCCGACAGAGCCTGACAGAGCCCGACAGAGCCCAGTAGAGCCCAACAGAGCCCGACAGAGCCCGACAGAGCCCGACAGGCCCCGACAGAGCCGGACAGAGCCCGACAGGGCCCGACAGAGCCCGACAGAGCCCGACAGGGCCCGACAGGGCCCAGTAGAGCCCGACAGAGCCCGACAGAGACCGACAGGGCCCGACAGGGCCCGACAGGGCCCGACAGAGCCCGACAGGGCCCGACAGAGCCCGACAGGGCCCGACAGGGCCCGACAGAGCCCAGTAGAGCCCGACAGAGCCCGACAGAGCCCGACAGAGCCCGACAGGGCCCGACAGGGCCCAGTAGAGCCCGACAGAGCCCGACAGAGCCCGACAGAGCCCGACAGGGCCCGACAGAGACCGACAGAGCCCGACAGGGCCCGACAGGGCCCGACAGCGCCCAGTAGAGCCCGACAGAGCCCGACAGGGCCCGACAGAGCCCGACAGAGCCTGACAGAGCCCGACAGGGCCCAGTAGAGCCCGACAGAGCCCGACAGAGCCCGACAGAGCCCGATATGGCCCGACAGAGCCCGACAGAGCCCGACAGGGCCCGACAGGGCCCAGTAGAGCCCGACAGAGCCCGACAGAGCCCGACAGAACCCGACAGGGCCCAGTAGAGCCCGACAGAGCCCGACAGAGCCCGACAGAGCCCGACAGGGCCCGACAGAGCCCGACAGAGCCCGACAGGGCCCAGTAGAGCCCGACAGAGCCCGACAGAGCCCGACAGAGCCCGACAGGGCCCGACAGAGCCCGACAGAGCCCGACAGAGCCCGACAGCGCCCGACAGGGCCCAGTAGAGCCCGACAGAGCCCGACAGGGCCCGACAGAGCTCGACAGAGCCCGACAGAGCCCGACAGAGCCCGACAGGGCCCAGTAGAGCCCGACAGAGCCCGACAGAGCCCGACAGAGACCGACAGGGCCCGACAGAGCCCGACAGAGCCCGACAGGACCCGACAGGGCCCGACAGAGCCCGACAGGGCCCGACAGAGCCCGACAGAGCCCAGTAGAGCCCAATAGAGCCCGACAGAGCCCGACAGAGCCCGACATAGCCCGACAGAGACCAGTTGAGCCCGACAGAGCCCGACAGAGCCCGACAGAGCCCGACAGAGCCCAGTAGAGCCCGACAGAGCCCGACAGAGCCCGACAGAGCCCGACAGGGCCCGACAGAGCCCAGTAGAGCCCGACAGAGCCCGACAGACCCCGACAGAGCCCGACAGGGCCCAGTAGAGCACAGTAGAGCCCGACAGAGCCCAGTAGAGCCCGACAGAGCCCGACAGAGCCCGACAGGGCCCGACAGGGCCCGACAGAGCCCAGTAGAGCCCGACAGAGCCCGAGAGAGCCCGACAGAGCCCGACAGAGCCCGACAGGGCCCGACAGAGCCCGACAGAGCCCGACAGAGCCCGACAGGGCCCGACAGAGCCCGACAGAGCCCGACAGGGCCCGACAGGGCCCGACAGGGCCCGACAGAGCCCAGTAGAGCCCGACAGAGCCCGACAGAGCCCGACAGAGCCCGACAGGGCCCGACAGGGCCCAGTAGAGTCCGACAGAGCCCGACAGAGCCCGACAGAGCCCGACAGGGCACGACAGAGCCCGACAGAGCCCGACAGAGCCCGACACGGCCCAGTAGAGCCCGACAGAGCCCGACAGAACCCGTCAGAGCCCGACAGAGCCCGACAGAGCCCGACAGAGTCCGACAGGGCCCAGTAGAGCCCGACAGAGCCCGACAGAGCCCGACAGAGCCCGACAGGGCCCGACAGAGCCCGACAGAGCCCGACAGAGCCCGACAGGGCCCGACAGGGCCCAGTAGAGCCCGACAGAGCCGAGAGGGCCCGACAGAGCCCGACAGAGCCCGACAGAGCCCGACAGAGCCCGACAGGGCCCAGTAGAGCCCGACAGAGCCCGACAGAGCCCGACAGAACCCGACAGGGCCCAGTAGAGCCCGACAGAGCCCGACAGAGCCCGACAGGGCCCGACAGAGCCCGACAGAGCCCGACAGAGCCCGACAGCGCCCGACAGGGCCCAGTAGAGCCCGACAGAGCCCGACAGAGCCCGACAGGGCCCGACAGAGCCCGACAGAGCCCGACAGAGCCCGACAGGGCCCGACAGGGCCCAGTAGAGCCCGACAGAGCCCGACAGGGCCCGACAGAGCCCGACAGAGCCCGACAGAGCCCGACAGGGCCCAGTAGAGCCCGACAGAGCCCGACAGAGCCCGACAGAGCCCGACAGGGCCCGACAGAGCCCGACAGAGCCCGACAGGGCCCGACAGAGCCCGACAGAGCCCGACAGAGCCTGACAGGGCCCGACAGAGCCCGACAGAGCCCGACAGGGCCCAGTAGAGCCCGACAGAGCCCGACAGAGCCCGACAGAGCCCAGTAGAGCCCGACAGATCCCGACAGAGCCCGACAGAGCCCGACAGGGCCCGACAGAGCCCGACAGAGCCCGACAGGGCCCGACAGAGCCCGACAGGGCCCAGTAGAGCCCGACAGAGCCCGACAGAGCCCGACAAAGCCCAGTAGAGCCCGACAGAGCCCGACAGAGCCCGACAGAGCCCGACAGAGCCCGACAGGGCCCGACAGGGCCCGACAGAGCCCAGTAGAGCCCGACAGAGCCCGACAGAGCCCGACAGAGCCCGACAGGGCCCAGTAGAGCCCAGTAGAGCCCGACAGAGCCCGACAGGGCCCGACAGAGCCCGACAGAGCCCGACAGAGCCCGACAGGGCCCGACAGGGCCCGACAGAGCCCAGTAGAGCCCGACAGAGCCCGACAGAGCCCGACAGAGCCCGACAGGCCCCGACAGAGCCCGACAGGGCCCGACAGAGCCCGACAGAGCCCGACAGGGCCCGACAGAGCCCGACAGAGCCCGACAGGGCCCGACAGGGCCCAGTAGAGCCCGACAGAGCCCGACAGAGACCGACAGGGCCCGACAGGGTCCGACAGGGCACGACAGAGCCCGACAGGGCCCAACAGGGCCCGACAGAGCCCAGTAGAGCCCGACAGAGCCCGACAGAGCCCGACAGAGCCCGACAGGGCCCGACAGAGCCCGACAGGGCCCGACAGGACCCGACAGGGCCCGACAGAGCCCGACAGGGCCCGACAGAGCCCGACAGAGCCCGACAGAGCCCGACAGGGCCCGACAGAGCCCGACAGAGCCCGACAGGGCCCAGTAGAGCCCGACAGAGCCCGACAGAGCCCGACAGAGCCCAACAGAGCCCGACAGAGCCCAGTAGAGCCCGACAGAGCCCGACAGAGCCCGACAGAGCCCGACAGGGCCCGACAGAGCCCGACAGAGCCCGACAGGGCCCAGTAGAGCCCGACAGAGCCCGACAGAGCCCGACAGAGCCCAGTAGAGCCCGACAGAACCCGACAGAGCCCGACAGAGCCCGACAGAGCCCAGTAGAGCCCGACAGAGCCCGACAGGGCCTGACAGGGCCCGACAGGGCGCAGTAGAGCCGGACAGAGCCCGACAGAGCCCAGTAGAGCCCAGTAGAGCCCGACAGAGCCCGACAGAGCCCGACAGAGCCCGACAGGGCCCGACAGAGCCCGACAGAGCCCGACAGGGCCCGACAGAGCCCGACAGGGCCCGACAGAGCCCGACAGGGCCCGACAGGGCCCAGTAGAGCCCGACAGAGCCCGACAGAGCCCAGTAGAGCCCAGTAGAGCCCGACAGGGCCCGACAGGGCCCGACAGGGCCCAGTAGAGCCCGACAGAGCCCGACAGAGCCTGACAGAGCCCGACAGGGCCCGACAGGGCCCGACAGGGCCCGACAGAGCCCGACAGGGCCCGACAGGGCCCAGTAGAGCCCGACAGAGCCCGACAGAGCCCGACAGAACCCGACAGAGCCCGACAGGGCCCGACAGAGCCCGACAGAGCCCGACAGGGCCCGACAGAGCCCGACAGAGCCCGACAGGGCCCGACAGGGCCCAGTAGATCCCGACAGAGCCCGACAGAGCCCGACAGGGCCCGACAGGGCCCGACAGGGCCCGACAGAGCCCGACAGGGCCCGACAGGGCCCGACAGAGCCCAGTAGAGCCCGACAGAGCCCGACAGAGCCCGACAGGGCCCGACAGGGCCCAGTAGAGCCCGACAGAGCCCGACAGAGCCCGACAGGGCCCGACAGAGCCCGACAGAGCCCGACAGGGCCCGACAGAGCCCGACAGGGCCCGACAGGGCCCAGTAGAGCCCGACAGAGCCCGACAGAGCCCGACAGAGCCCGACAGGGCCCGACAGGGCCCAGTAGAGCCCGACAGAGCCCGACAGAGCCCGACAGAGCCCAGTAGAGCCCAGTAGAGCCCGACAGAGCCCGACAGGGCCCGACAGAGCCCGACAGAGCCCGATATGGCCCGACAGAGCCCGACAGAGCCCGACAGAGCCCGACAGGGCCCGACAGGGCCCAGTAGAGACCGACAGAGCCCGACAGAGCCCGACAGAACCCGACAGGGCCCAGTAGAGCCCGACAGAGCCCGACAGAGCCCGACAGAGCCCGACAGGGCCCAGTAGAGCCCGACAGAGCCCGACAGAGCCCGACAGAGCCCGACAGGCCCGACAGAGCCCGACAGAGCCCGACAGAGCCCGACAGGGCCCAGTAGAGCCCGACAGAGCCCGACAGGGCCCGACAGTGCCCGACAGAGCCCGACAGAGCCCGACAGAGCCCGACAGGGCCCAGTAGAGCCCGACAGAGCCCGACAGAGCCCGACAGAGCCCGACAGGGCCCGACAGAGCCCGACAGGGCCCGACAGAGCCCGACAGAGCCCGACAGAGCCCGACAGGGCCCGACAGAGCCCGACAGAGCCCGACAGGGCCCAGTAGAGCCCGACAGAGCCCGACAGAGCCCGACAGAGCCCAACAGAGCCCGACAGAGCCCAGTAGAGCCCGACAGAGCCCGACAGAGCCCGACAGGGCCCGACAGGGCCCAGTAGAGCCCGACAGAGCCCGACAGAGCCCGACAGAGCCCGACAGGGACCGACAGAGCCCGACAGAGCCCGACAGAGCCCGACAGGGCCCGACAGGGCCCGACAGGGCCCAGTAGAGCCCGACAGAGCCCGACAGAGCCCGACAGAACCCGTCAGAGCCCGACAGAGCCCGACAGAGCCCGACAGAGCCCGACAGGGCCCAGTAGAGCCCGACAGAGCCCGACAGAGCCCAACAGAGACCGACAGGGCCCGACAGAGCCCGACAGAGCACGACAGAGCACGACAGGGCCCGACAGGGCCCAGTAGAGCCCGACAGAGCCCGACAGGGCCCGACAGAGCCCGACAGAGCCCGACAGAGCCCGATATGGCCTGACAGAGCCCGACAGAGCCCGACAGAGCCCGACAGGGCCCGACAGAGCCCGACAGGGCCCGACAGGGCCCGACAGGGCCCGACAGAGCCCGACAGGGCCCGACAGAGCCCGACAGAGCCCGACAGGGCCCGACAGAGCCCGACAGGGCCCGACAGGGCCCGACAGAGCCCAGTAGAGCCCGACAGAGCCCGACAGAGCCCGACAGAACCCGACAGAGTCCGACAGAGTCCAGTAGAGCCCGACAGAGCCCGACAGAGCCCGACAGAGCCCGACAGGGCCCGACAGGGCCCGACAGGGCCCAGTAGAGCCCGACAGAGCCCGACAGAGCCCGACAGAGCCCGACAGGGCCCGACAGGGCCCAGAAGAGCCCGACAGAGCCCGACAGAGCCCGACAGAACCCGACAGAGCCCGACAGAGCCCGACAGAGCCCGACAGGGCCCGACAGAGCCCGACAGAGCCCGACAGGGCCCAGTAGAGACCGACAGAGCCCGACAGAGCCCAGTAGAGCCCAATAGAGCCCGACAGAGCCCGACAGAGCCCGACATAGCCCGACAGAGACCAGTTGAGCCCGACAGAGCCCGACAGAGCCCGACAGAGCCCGACAGAGCCCAGTAGAGCCCGACAGAGCCCGACAGAGCCCGACAGAGCCCGACAGGGCCCGACAGAGCCCAGTAGAGCCCGACAGAGCCCGACAGACCCCGACAGAGCCCGACAGGGCCCAGTAGAGCACAGTAGAGCCCGACAGAGCCCAGTAGAGCCCGACAGAGCCCGACAGAGCCCGACAGGGCCCGACAGGGCCCGACAGAGCCCAGTAGAGCCCGACAGAGCCCGAGAGAGCCCGACAGAGCCCGACAGAGCCCGACAGGGCCCGACAGAGCCCGACAGAGCCCGACAGGGCCCGACAGAGCCCGACAGAGCCCGACAGGGCCCGACAGGGCCCGACAGAGCCCAGTAGAGCCCGACAGAGCCCGACAGAGCCCGACAGGGCCCGACAGGGCCCAGTAGAGCCCGACAGAGCCCGACAGAGCCCGACAGAGCCCGACAGGGCCCGACAGAGCCCGACAGAGCCCGACAGAGCCCGACAGGGCCCAGTAGAGCCCGACAGAGCCCGACAGAGCCCGACAGAACCCGTCAGAGCCCGACAGAGCCCGACAGAGCCCGACAGAGTCCGACAGGGCCCAGTAGAGCCCGACAGAGCCCGACAGAGCCCGACAGAGCCCGACAGGGCCCGACAGAGCCCGACAGAGCCCGACAGAGCCCGACAGGGCCCGACAGGGCCCAGTAGAGCCCGACAGAGCCGAGAGGGCCCGACAGAGCCCGACAGAGCCCGACAGAGCCCGACAGAGCCCGACAGGGCCCAGTAGAGCCCGACAGAGCCCGACAGAGCCCGACAGAGCCTGACAGAACCCGACAGGGCCCAGTAGAGCCCGACAGAGCCCGACAGAGCCCGACAGGGCCCGACAGAGCCCGACAGAGCCCGACAGAGCCCGACAGCGCCCGACAGGGCCCAGTAGAGCCCGACAGAGCCCGACAGAGCCCGACAGGGCCCGACAGAGCCCGACAGAGCCCGACAGAGCCCGACAGGGCCCGACAGGGCCCAGTAGAGCCCGACAGAGCCCGACAGGGCCCGACAGAGCCCGACAGAGCCCGACAGAGCCCGACAGGGCCCAGTAGAGCCCGACAGAGCCCGACAGAGCCCGACAGATCCCGACAGGGCCCGACAGAGCCCGACAGAGCCCGACAGGGCCCGACAGAGCCCGACAGAGCCCGACAGAGCCTGACAGGGCCCGACAGAGCCCGACAGAGCCCGACAGGGCCCAGTAGAGCCCGACAGAGCCCGACAGAGCCCGACAGAGCCCAGTAGAGCCCGACAGATCCCGACAGAGCCCGACAGAGCCCAACAGGGCCCGACAGAGCCCGACAGAGGCCGACAGGGCCCGACAGAGCCCGACAGGGCCCAGTAGAGCCCGACAGAGCCCGACAGAGCCCGACAGAGGCCAGTAGAGCCCGACAGAGCCCGACAGAGCCCGACAGAGCCCAGTAGAGCCCGACAGAGCCCGACAGGGCCCGACAGGGCCCGACAGGGCCCAGTAGAGCCCGACAGAGCCCGACAGAGCCCAGTACTGCCCAGTAGAGCCTGACAGAGCCCGACAGAGCCCGACAGAGCCCGACAGAACCCGACAGAGCCCGACAGAGACCAGTTGAGCCCGACAGAGCCCGACAGAGCCCGACAGGGCCCGACAGGGCCCAGAAGAGCCCGATAGAGCCCGACAGAGCCCGACAGAGCCCGACAGAACCCGACAGAGCCCGACAGAGCCCGACAGAGCCCGACAGGGCCCGACAGAGCCCGACAGAGCCCGACAGGGCCCGACAGAGCCCGACAGAGCCCGACAGGGCCCGACAGAGCCCGACAGAGCCCGACAGGGCCCGACAGGGCCCGACAGGGCCCGACAGAGCCCAGTAGAGCCCGACAGAGCCCGACAGAGCCCGACAGAGCCCGACAGGGCCCGACAGAGCCCGACAGAGCCCGACAGAGCCCGACAGGGCCCGACAGGGCCCGACAGGGCCCGACAGAGCCTGACAGGGCCCAGTAGAGCCCGACAGAGCCCGACAGAGCCCAGTAGAGCCCGACAGAGCCCGACAGAGCCCAACAGAGCCCGACAGAGCCCAACAGAACCCGACAGAGCCCGACAGAGACCAGTTGAGCCCGACAGAGCCGGACAGAGCCCGACAGAGCCCGACAGGGCCCGACAGGGTCCAGTAGAGCCCGACAGAGCCCGACAGAGCCCGACAGAGCCCGACAGAGCCCGACAGGGCCCAGTAGAGCCCGACAGAGCCCGACAGAGCCCGACAGAGCCCGACAGGGCCCGACAGAGCCCGACAGAGCCCGACAGGGCCCGACAGGGCCCGACAGAGCCCAGTAGAGCCCGACAGAGCCCGACAGAGCCCGACAGAGCCCGACAGGGCCCAGTAGAGCCCAGTAGAGCCCGACAGAGCCCGACAGGGCCCGACAGAGCCCGACAGAGCCCGACAGAGCCCGACAGGGCCCGACAGAACCTGACAGAGCCCGACAGAGCCCAGTAGAGCCCGACAGAGCCCGACAGAGCCCGACAGAGCCCGACAGAGCCCGACAGGCCCCGACAGAGCCCGACAGAGCCCGACAGGGCCCGACAGAGCCCGACAGAGCCCGACAGGGCCCGACAGAGCCCGACAGAGCCCGACAGGGCCCGACAGGGCCCAGTAGAGCCCGACAGAGCCCGACAGAGACCGACAGGGCCCGACAGGGCCCGACAGGGCCCGACAGAGCCCGACAGGGCCCGACAGGGCCCGACAGAGCCCAGTAGAGCCCGACAGAGCCCGACAGAGCCCGACAGAGCCCGACAGGGCCCGACAGGGCCCAGTAGAGCCCGACAGAGCCCGACAGAGCCCGACAGAGCCCGACAGGGCCCGACAGAGCCCGACAGAGCCCGACAGGGCCCGACAGGGCCCGACAGGGCCCAGTAGAGCCCGACAGAGCCCGACAGAGCCCGACAGAACCCGTCAGAGCCCGACAGAGCCCGACAGAGCCCGACAGAGCCCGACAGGGCCCAGTAGAGCCTGACAGAGCCCGACAGAGCCCGACAGAGACCGACAGGGCCCGACAGAGCCCGACAGAACCCGACAGAGCCCGACAGGGCCCGACAGGGCCCAGTAGAGCCCGACAGAGCCCGACAGGGCCCGACAGAGCCCGACAGAGCCCGACAGAGCCCGATATGGCCCGACAGAGCCCGACAGAGCCCGACAGAGCCCGACAGGGCCCGACAGGGCCCAGTAGAGCCCGACAGAGCCCGACAGAGCCCGACAGAACCCGTCAGGGCCCAGTAGATCCCGACAGAGCCCGACAGAGCCCGACAGGGCCCGACAGGGCCCGACAGAGCCCGACAGAGCCCGACAGGGCCCAGTAGAGCCCGACAGAGCCCGACAGAGCCCGACAGAGCCCGACAGGGCCCGACAGGGCCCGACAGAGCCCGACAGAGCCCGACAGGGCCCGACAGGGCCCAGTAGAGCCCGACAGAGCCCGACAGGGCCCGACAGAGCCCGACAGAGCCCGACAGAGCCCGACAGGGCCCAGTAGAGCCCGACAGAGCCCGACAGAGCCCGACAGAGACCGACAGGGCCCGACAGAGCCCGACAGGACCCGACAGGGCCCGACAGAGCCCGACAGGGCCCGACAGAGCCCGACAGAGCCCAGTAGAGCCCGACAGAGCCCGACAGAGCCCGACAGAGCCCAGTAGAGCCCGACAGAGCCCGACAGAGCCCGACAGGGCCCAGTAGAGCCCGACAGAGCCCGACAGAGCCCGACAGAGACCGACAGGGCCCGACAGAGCCCGACAGAGCCCGACAGGACCCGACAGGGCCCGACAGAGCCCGACAGGGCCCGACAGAGCCCGACAGAGCCCAGTAGAGCCCGACAGAGCCCGACAGAGCCCGACAGGGCCCAGTAGAGCCCGACAGAGCCCGACAGAGCCCGACAGGGCCCGACAGAGCCCGACAGAGCCCGACAGAGCCCGACAGCGCCCGACAGGGCCCAGTAGAGCCCGACAGAGCCCGAAAGAGCCCGACAGGGCCCGACAGAGCCCGACAGAGCCCGACAGAGCCCGACAGAGCCCGACAGGGCCCAGTAGAGCCCGACAGAGCCCGACAGGGCCCGACAGAGCCCGACAGAGCCCGACAGAGCCCGACAGGGCCCAGTAGAGCCCGACAGAGCCCGACAGAGCCCGACAGAGCCCGACAGGGCCCGACAGAGCCCGACAGAGCCCGACAGGGCCCGACAGAGCCCGACAGAGCCCGACAGAGCCTGACAGGGCCCGACAGAGCCCGACAGAGCCCGACAGGGCCCAGTAGAGCCCGACAGAGCCCGACAGAGCCCGACAGAGCCCAGTAGAGCCCGACAGAGCCCGACAGAGCCCGACAGAGCCCGACAGGGCCCGACAGAGCCCGACAGAGCCCGACAGGGCCCGACAGAGCCCGACAGGGCCCAGTAGAGCCCGACAGAGCCCGACAGAGCCCGACAGAGCCCAGTAGAGCCCGACAGAGCCCGACAGAGCCCGACAGAGCCCAGTAGAGCCCGACAGAGCCCGACAGGGCCCGACAGGGCCCGACAGGGCCCAGTAGAGCCCGACAGAGCCCGACAGAGCCCAGTAGAGCCCAGTAGAGCCTGACAGAGCCCGACAGAGCCCGACAGAGCCCGACAGAGCCCAGCTGAGCCCGACAGAGCCCGACAGAGCCCGACAGGGCCCGACAGGGCCCAGAAGAGCCCGATAGAGCCCGACAGAGCCCGACAGAGCCCGACAGAACCCGACAGAGCCCGACAGAGCCCGACAGAGCCCGACAGGGCCCGACAGAGCCCGACAGAGCCCGACAGGGCCCGACAGAGCCCGACAGAGCCCGACAGGGCCCGACAGGGCCCGACAGGGCCCGACAGAGCCCAGTAGAGCCTGACAGAGCCCGACAGAGCCCGACAGAGCCCGACAGGGCCCCACAGAGCCCGACAGAGCCCGACAGAGCCCGACAGGGCCCGACAGGGCCCGACAGGGCCCGACAGAGCCCGACAGAGCCTGACAGGGCCCAGTAGAGCCCGACAGAGCCCGACAGAGCCCAGTAGAGCCCGACAGAGCCCGACAGAGCCCGACAGAGCCCAACAGAGCCCAACAGAACCCGACAGAGCCCGACAGAGACCAGTTGAGCCCGACAGAGCCCGACAGAGCCCGACAGAGCCCGACAGGGCCCGACAGGGTCCAGTAGAGCCCGACAGAGCCCGACAGAGCCCGACATAGCCCGACAGAGCCCGACAGGGCCCAGTAGAGCCCGACAGAGCCCGACAGGGCCCGACAGAGCCCGACAGGGCCCGACAGAGCCCGACAGAGCCCGACAGGGCCCGACAGGGCCCGACAGAGCCCAGTAGAGCCCGACAGAGCCCGACAGAGCCCGACAGAGCCCGACAGGGCCCAGTAGAGCCCAGTAGAGCCCGACAGAGCCCGACAGGGCCCGACAGAGCCCGACAGAGCCCGACAGAGCCCGACAGGGCCCGACAGAGCCTGACAGAGCCCGACAGAGCCCAGTAGAGCCCGACAGAGCCCGACAGAGCCCGACAGAGCCCGACAGGCCCCGACAGAGCCCGACAGAGCCCGACAGGGCCCGACAGAGCCCGACAGAGCCCGACAGGGCCCGACAGGGCCCGACAGAGCCCGACAGGGCCCGACAGGGCCCAGTAGAGCCCGACAGAGCCCGACAGAGACCAACAGGGCCCGACAGGGCCCGACAGGGCACGACAGAGCCGGACAGGGCCCGACAGGGCCCGACAGAGCCCAGTAGAGCCCGACAGAGCCCGACAGAGCCCGACAGAGCCCGACAGGGCCCGACAGAGCCCGACAGAGCCCGACAGAGCCCGACAGGGCCCGACAGAGCCCGACAGGGCCCGACAGAGCCCGACAGAGCCCGACAGAGCCCGACAGGGCCCGACAGAGCCCGACAGAGCCCGACAGGGCCCAGTAGAGCCCGACAGAGCCCGACAGAGCCCGACAGAGCCCAACAGAGCCCGACAGAGCCCAGTAGAGCCCGACAGAGCCCGACAGAGCCCAACAGAGCCCGACAGAGCCCAGTAGAGCCCGACAGAGCCCGACAGAGCCCGACAGAGCCCGACAGGGCCCGACAGGGCCCAGTAGAGCCCGACAGAGCCCGACAGAGCCCGACAGAGCCCGACAGGGACCGACAGAGCCCGACAGAGCCCGACAGGGCCCGACAGGGCCCGACAGGGCCCAGTAGAGCCCGACAGAGCCCGACAGAGCCCGACAGAACCCGTCAGAGCCCGACAGAGCCCGACAGAGCCCGACAGGGCCCGACAGGGCCCGACAGAGCCCGACAGAGCCCAACAGAGACCGACAGGGCCCGACAGAGCCCGACAGAGCCCGACAGAGCCCGACAGGGCCCGACAGGGCCCAGTAGAGCCCGACAGAGCCCGACAGGGCCCGACAGAGCCCGACAGAGCCCGACAGAGCCCGATATGACCTGACAGAGCCCGACAGAGCCCGACAGAGCCCGACAGAACCCGACAGAGCCCGACAGAACCCGACAGAGCCCGACAGGGCCTGACAGAGCCCGACAGGGCCCGACAGAGCCCGACAGAGCCCGACAGGGCCCAGTAGAGCCCGACAGAGCCCGACAGAGCCCAACAGGGCCCGACAGGGCCCGACAGGGCCCGACAGAGCCCGACAGGGCCCGACAGGGCCCGACAGAGCCCAGTAGAGCCCGACAGAGCCCGACAGAGCCCGACAGGGCCCGACAGGGCCCAGTAGAGCCCGACAGAGCCCGACAGAGCCCGACAGGGCCCGACAGAGCCCGACAGAGCCCGACAGGGCCCGACAGGGCCCGACAGGGCCCAGTAGAGCCCGACAGAGCCCGACAGAGCCCGACAGAACCCGTCAGAGCCCGACAGAGCCCGACAGGGCCCGACAGAGCCCGACAGAGCCCGACAGGGCCCAGTAGAGCCCGACAGAGCCCGACAGAGCCCGACAGAGCCCGACAGGGCCCGAACAGGGCCCAGTAGAGCCCGACAGAGCCCGACAGGGCCCGACAGAGCCCGACAGAGCCCGACAGAGCCCGATATGGCCCGACAGAGCCCGACAGAGCCCGACAGAGCCCGACAGAGCCCGACAGGGCCCAGTAGAGACCGACAGAGCCCGACAGAGCCCGACAGAACCCGACAGGGCCCAGTAGAGCCCGACAGAGCCCGACAGAGCCCGACAGAGCCCGACAGGGCCCAGTAGAGCCCGACAGAGCCCGACAGAGCCCGACAGGCCCGACAGAGCCCGACAGAGCCCGACAGAGCCCGACAGGACCCAGTAGAGCCCGACAGAGCCCGACAGGGCCCGACAGAGCCCGACAGATCCCGACAGGGCCCAGTAGAGCCCGACAGAGCCCGACAGGGCCCGACAGGGCCCAGTAGAGCCCGACAGAGCCCGACAGAGCCCGACAGAGACCGACAGGGCCCGACAGAGCCCGACAGGGCCCGACAGGACCCGACAGGGCCCGACAGAGCCCGACAGGGCCCGACAGAGCCCGACAGAGCCCAGTAGAGCCCGACAGAGCCCGACAGAGCCCGACAGAGCCCGACAGGGACCGACAGAGCCCGACAGAGCCCGACAGGGCCCGACAGGGCCCGACAGGGCCCAGTAGAGCCCGACAGAGCCCGACAGAGCCCGACAGAACCCGTCAGAGCCCGACAGAGCCCGACAGAGCCCGACAGGGCCCAGTAGAGCCCGACAGAGCCCGACAGAGCCCAACAGAGACCGACAGGGCCCGACAGAGCCCGACAGAGCCCGACAGAGCCCGACAGGGCCCAGTAGAGCCCGACAGAGCCCGACAGGGCCCGACAGAGCCCGACAGAGCCCGACAGAGCCCGATATGGCCTGACAGAGCCCGACAGAGCCCGACAGAGCCCGACAGAACCCGACAGAGCCCGACAGAACCCGACAGAGCCCGACAGGGCCTGACAGAGCCCGACAGGGCCCGACAGAGCCCGACAGAGCCCGACAGGGCCCAGTAGAGCCCGACAGAGCCCGACAGAGCCCGACAGAGCCCGACAGGGCCCGACAGGGCCCGACAGAGCCCGACAGGGCCCGACAGGGCCCGACAGAGCCCAGTAGAGCCCGACAGAGCCCGACAGAGCCCGACAGGGCCCGACAGGGCCCAGTAGAGCCCGACAGAGCCCGACAGAGCCCGACAGGGCCCGACAGAGCCCGACAGAGCCCGACAGGGCCCGACAGAACCCGTCAGAGCCCGACAGAGCCCGACAGGGCCCGACAGAGCCCGACAGAGCCCGACAGGGCCCAGTAGAGCCCGACAGAGCCCGACAGAGCCCGACAGAGCCCGACAGGGCCCGAACAGGGCCCAGTAGAGCCCGACAGAGCCCGACAGGGCCCGACAGAGCCCGACAGAGCCCGACAGAGCCCGATATGGCCCGACAGAGCCCGACAGAGCCCGACAGAGCCCGACAGAGCCCGACAGGGCCCAGTAGAGACCGACAGAGCCCGACAGAGCCCGACAGAACCCGACAGGGCCCAGTAGAGCCCGACAGAGCCCGACAGAGCCCGACAGGGCCCAGTAGAGCCCGACAGAGCCCGACAGAGCCCGACAGGCCCGACAGAGCCCGACAGAGCCCGACAGAGCCCGACAGGACCCAGTAGAGCCCGACAGAGCCCGACAGGGCCCGACAGAGCCCGACAGATCCCGACAGGGCCCAGTAGAGCCCGACAGAGCCCGACAGGGCCCGACAGGGCCCAGTAGAGCCCGACAGAGCCCGACAGAGCCCGACAGAGACCGACAGGGCCCGACAGAGCCCGACAGGGCCCGACAGGACCCGACAGGGCCCGACAGAGCCCGACAGGGCCCGACAGAGCCCGACAGAGCCCAGTAGAGCCCGACAGAGCCCGACAGAGCCCAGTAGAGCCCGACAGAGCCCGACAGAGCCCGACAGGGCCCGACAGAGCCCGACAGGGCCCAGTAGAGCCCGACAGAGCCCGACAGAGCCCGACAGAGCCCGACAGAGACCGACAGGGCCCGACAGAGCCCGACAGAGCCCGACAGGACCCGACAGGGCCCGACAGAGCCGGACAGGGCCCGACAGAGCCCGACAGAGCCCAGTAGAGCCCGACAGAGCCCGACAGAGCCCGACAGGGCCCAGTAGAGCCCGACAGAGCCCGACAGAGCCCGACAGGGACCGACAGAGCCCGACAGTGCCCGACAGAGCCCGACAGCGCCCGACAGGGCCCAGTAGAGCCCGACAGAGCCCGACAGAGCCCGACAGGGCCCGACAGAGCCCGACAGAGCCCGACAGGGCCCAGTAGAGCCCGACAGAGCCCGACAGGGCCCGACAGAGCCCGACAGAGCCCGACAGAGCCCGACAGGGCCCAGTAGAGCCCGACAGAGCCCGACAGAGCCCGACAGAGCCCGACAGGGCCCGACAGAGCCCGACAGAGCCCGACAGGGCCCGACAGAGCCCGACAGAGCCCGACAGAGCCTGACAGGGCCCGACAGAGCCCGACAGAGCCCGACAGGGCCCAGTAGAGCCCGACAGAGCCCGACAGAGCCCGACAGAGCCCAGTAGAGCCCGACAGAGCCCGACAGAGCCCGACAGAGCCCGACAGGGCCCGACAGAGCCCGACAGAGCCCGACAGGGCCCGACAGAGCCCGACAGGGCCCAGTAGAGCCCGACAGAGCCCGACAGAGCCCGACAGAGCCCAGTAGAGCCCGACAGAGCCCGACAGAGCCCGACAGAGCCCAGTAGAGCCCGACAGAGCCCGACAGGGCCCGACAGGGCCCGACAGGGCCCAGTAGAGCCCGACAGAGCCCGACAGAGCCCAGTAGAGCCCAGTAGAGCCTGACAGAGCCCGACAGAGCCCGACAGAGCCCGACAGAACCCGACAGAGCCCGACAGAGCCCAGTTGAGCCCGACAGAGCCCGACAGAGCCCGACAGGGCCCGACAGGGCCCAGAAGAGCCCGATAGAGCCCGACAGAGCCCGACAGAGCCCGACAGAACCCGACAGAGCCCGACAGAGCCCGACAGAGCCCGACAGGGCCCGACAGAGCCCGACAGAGCCCGACAGGGCCCGACAGAGCCCGACAGAGCCCGACAGGGCCCGACAGAGCCCGACAGAGCCCGACAGGGCCCGACAGAGCCCAGTAGAGCCCGACAGAGCCCGACAGAGCCCGACAGAGCCCGACAGAGCCCGACAGAGCCCGACAGGGCCCGACAGAGCCCGACAGAGCCCGACAGAGCCCGACAGGGCCCGACAGGGCCCGACAGAGCCCGACAGAGCCTGACAGGGCCCAGTAGAGCCCGACAGAGCCCGACAGAGCCCAGTAGAGCCCGACAGAGCCCGACAGAGCCCGACAGAGCCCGACAGAACCCGACAGAGCCCGACAGAGACCAGTTGAGCCCGACAGAGCCCGACAGAGCCCGACAGAGCCCGACAGGGCCCGACAGGGTCCAGTAGAGCCCGACAGAGCCCGACAGAGCCCGACAGAGCCCGACAGGGCCCAGTAGAGCCCGACAGAGCCCGACAGAGCCCGACAGAGCCCGACAGGGCCCGACAGAGCCCGACAGAGCCCGACAGGGCCCGACAGAGCCCAGTAGAGCCCGACAGAGCCCGACAGAGCCCGACAGAGCCCGACAGGGCCCAGTAGAGCCCAGTAGAGCCCGACAGAGCCCGACAGGGCCCGACAGAGCCCGACAGAGCCCGACAGAGCCCGACAGGGCCCGACAGAGCCTGACAGAGCCCGACAGAGCCCAGTAGAGCCCGACAGAGCCCGACAGAGCCCGACAGAGCCCGACAGGCCCCGACAGAGCCCGACAGAGCCCGACAGGGCCCGACAGAGCCCGACAGAGCCCGACAGGGCCCGACAGAGCCCGACAGAGCCCGACAGAGCCCGACAGGGCCCAGTAGAGCCCGACAGAGCCCGACAGAGACCGACAGGGCCCGACAGGGCCCGACAGGGCACGACAGAGCCCGACAGGGCCCGACAGGGCCCGACAGAGCCCAGTAGAGCCCGACAGAGCCCGACAGAGCCCGACAGAGCCCGACAGGGCCCGACAGAGCCCGACAGAGCCCGACAGGACCCGACAGGGCCCGACAGAGCCCGACAGGGCCCGACAGAGCCCGACAGAGCCCGACAGGGCCCGACAGAGCCCGACAGAGCCCGACAGAGCCCGACAGGGCCCAGTAGAGCCCGACAGAGCCCGACAGAGCCCGACAGAGCCCAACAGAGCCCGACAGAGCCCAGTAGAGCCCGACAGAGCCCGACAGAGCCCGACAGAGCCCGACAGAGCCCGACAGGGCCCGACAGAGCCCGACAGAGCCCGACAGGGCCCAGTAGAGCCCGACAGAGCCCGACAGAGCCCGACAGAGCCCAGTAGAGCCCGACAGAACCCGACAGAGCCCGACAGAGCCCGACAGAGCCCAGTAGAGCCCGACAGAGCCCGACAGGGCCTGACAGGGCCCGACAGGGCCCAGTAGAGCCGGACAGAGCCCGACAGAGCCCAGTAGAGCCCAGTAGAGCCCGACAGAGCCCGACAGAGCCCGACAGAGCCCGACAGGGCCCGACAGAGCCCGACAGAGCCCGACAGGGCCCGACAGAGCCCGACAGAGCCCGACAGGGCCCGACAGAGCCCAGTAGAGCCCGACAGAGCCCGACAGAGCCCAGTAGAGCCCAGTAGAGACCGACAGGGCCCGACAGGGCCCGACAGGGCCCAGTAGAGCCCGACAGAGCCCGACAGAGCCTGACAGAGCCCGACAGGGACCGACAGGGCCCGACAGGACCCGACAGAGCCCGACAGGGCCCGACAGGGCCCAGTAGAGCCCGACAGAGCCCGACAGAGCCCGACAGAACCCGACAGAGCCCGACAGGGCCCGACAGAGCCCGACAGAGCCCGACAGGGCCCGACAGAGCCCGAAAGAGCCCGACAGGGCCCGACAGGGCCCAGTAGAGACCGACAGAGCCCGACAGAGCCCGACAGGGCCCGACAGGGCCCGACAGGGCCCGACAGAGCCCGACAGGGCCCGACAGGGCCCGACAGAGCCCAGTAGAGCCCGACAGAGCCCGACAGAGCCCGACAGGGCCCGACAGGGCCCAGTAGAGCCCGACAGAGCCCGACAGAGCCCGACAGGGCCCGACAGAGCCCGACAGAGCCCGACAGAGCCCGACAGGGCCCAGTAGAGCCCGACAGAGCCCGACAGAGCCCGACAGAGCCCGACAGGGCCCGACAGAGCCCGACAGAGCCCGACAGGGCCCGACAGAGCCCGACAGAGCCCGACAGAGCCTGACAGGGCCCGACAGAGCCCGACAGAGCCCGACAGGGCCCAGTAGAGCCCGACAGAGCCCGACAGAGCCCGACAGAGCCCAGTAGAGCCCGACAGAGCCCGACAGAGCCCGACAGAGCCCGACAGGGCCCGACAGAGCCCGACAGAGCCCGACAGGGCCCGACAGAGCCCGACAGGGCCCAGTAGAGCCCGACAGAGCCCGACAGAGCCCGACAGAGCCCAGTAGAGCCCGACAGAGCCCGACAGAGCCCGACAGAGCCCAGTAGAGCCCGACAGAGCCCGACAGGGCCCGACAGGGCCCGACAGGGCCCAGTAGAGCCCGACAGAGCCCGACAGAGCCCAGTAGAGCCCAGTAGAGCCTGACAGAGCCCGACAGAGCCCGACAGAGCCCGACAGAGCCCAGCTGAGCCCGACAGAGCCCGACAGAGCCCGACAGGGCCCGACAGGGCCCAGAAGAGCCCGATAGAGCCCGACAGAGCCCGACAGAGCCCGACAGAACCCGACAGAGCCCGACAGAGCCCGACAGAGCCCGACAGGGCCCGACAGAGCCCGACAGAGCCCGACAGGGCCCGACAGAGCCCGACAGAGCCCGGCAGGGCCCGACAGGGCCCGACAGGGCCCGACAGAGCCCAGTAGAGCCTGACAGAGCCCGACAGAGCCCGACAGAGCCCGACAGGGCCCCACAGAGCCCGACAGAGCCCGACAGAGCCCGACAGGGCCCGACAGGGCCCGACAGGGCCCGACAGAGCCCGACAGAGCCTGACAGGGCCCAGTAGAGCCCGACAGAGCCCGACAGAGCCCAGTAGAGCCCGACAGAGCCCGACAGAGCCCGACAGAGCCCGACAGAGCCCAACAGAACCCGACAGAGCCCGACAGAGACCAGTTGAGCCCGACAGAGCCCGACAGAGCCCGACAGAGCCCGACAGGGCCCGACAGGGTCCAGTAGAGCCCGACAGAGCCCGACAGAGCCCGACAGAGCCCGACAGAGCCCGACAGGGCCCAGTAGAGCCCGACAGAGCCCGACAGGGCCCGACAGAGCCCGACAGGGCCCGACAGAGCCCGACAGAGCCCGACAGGGCCCGACAGGGCCCGACAGAGCCCAGTAGAGCCCGACAGAGCCCGACAGAGCCCGACAGAGCCCGACAGGGCCAAGTAGAGCCCAGTAGAGCCCGACAGAGCCCGACAGGGCCCGACAGAGCCCGACAGAGCCCGACAGAGCCCGACAGGGCCCGACAGAGCCTGACAGAGCCCGACAGAGCCCAGTAGAGCCCGACAGAGCCCGACAGAGCCCGACAGAGCCCGACAGGCCCCGACAGAGCCCGACAGAGCCCGACAGGGCCCGACAGGGCCCGACAGAGCCCGACAGGGCCCGACAGGGCCCAGTAGAGCCCGACAGAGCCCGACAGAGACCAACAGGGCCCGACAGGGCCCGACAGGGCACGACAGAGCCGGACAGGGCCCGACAGGGCCCGACAGAGCCCAGTAGAGCCCGACAGAGCCCGACAGAGCCCGACAGAGCCCGACAGGGCCCGACAGAGCCCGACAGAGCCCGACAGGACCCGACAGGGCCCGACAGAGCCCGACAGGGCCCGACAGAGCCCGACAGAGCCCGACAGAGCCCGACAGGGCCCGACAGAGCCCGACAGAGCCCGACAGGGCCCAGTAGAGCCCGACAGAGCCCGACAGAGCCCGACAGAGCCCAACAGAGCCCGACAGAGCCCAGTAGAGCCCGACAGAGCCCGACAGAGCCCAACAGAGCCCGACAGAGCCCAGTAGAGCCCGACAGAGCCCGACAGAGCCCGACAGAGCCCGACAGGGCCCGACAGGGCCCAGTAGAGCCCGACAGAGCCCGACAGAGCCCGACAGAGCCCGACAGGGACCGACAGAGCCCGACAGAGCCCGACAGGGCCCGACAGGGCCCGACAGGGCCCAGTAGAGCCCGACAGAGCCCGACAGAGCCCGACAGAACCCGTCAGAGCCCGACAGAGCCCGACAGAGCCCGACAGAGCCCGACAGGGCCCGACAGGGCCCGACAGAGCCCGACAGAGCCCAACAGAGACCGACAGGGCCCGACAGAGCCCGACAGAGCCCGACAGAGCCCGACAGGGCCCGACAGGGCCCAGTAGAGCCCGACAGAGCCCGACAGGGCCCGACAGAGCCCGACAGAGCCCGACAGAGCCCGATATGGCCTGACAGAGCCCGACAGAGCCCGACAGAGCCCGACAGAACCCGACAGAGCCCGACAGAACCCGACAGAGCCCGACAGGGCCTGACAGAGCCCGACAGGGCCCGACAGAGCCCGACAGAGCCCGACAGGGCCCAGTAGAGCCCGACAGAGCCCGACAGAGCCCAACAGGGCCCGACAGGGCCCGACAGGGCCCGACAGAGCCCGACAGGGCCCGACAGGGCCCGACAGAGCCCAGTAGAGCCCGACAGAGCCCGACAGAGCCCGACAGGGCCCGACAGGGCCCAGTAGAGCCCGACAGAGCCCGACAGAGCCCGACAGGGCCCGACAGAGCCCGACAGAGCCCGACAGGGCCCGACAGGGCCCGACAGGGCCCAGTAGAGCCCGACAGAGCCCGACAGAGCCCGACAGAACCCGTCAGAGCCCGACAGAGCCCGACAGGGCCCGACAGAGCCCGACAGAGCCCGACAGGGCCCAGTAGAGCCCGACAGAGCCCGACAGAGCCCGACAGAGCCCGACAGGGCCCGAACAGGGCCCAGTAGAGCCCGACAGAGCCCGACAGGGCCCGACAGAGCCCGACAGAGCCCGACAGAGCCCGATATGGCCCGACAGAGCCCGACAGAGCCCGACAGAGCCCGACAGAGCCCGACAGGGCCCAGTAGAGACCGACAGAGCCCGACAGAGCCCGACAGAACCCGACAGGGCCCAGTAGAGCCCGACAGAGCCCGACAGAGCCCGACAGAGCCCGACAGGGCCCAGTAGAGCCCGACAGAGCCCGACAGAGCCCGACAGGCCCGACAGAGCCCGACAGAGCCCGACAGAGCCCGACAGGACCCAGTAGAGCCCGACAGAGCCCGATATGGCCCGACAGAGCCCGACAGATCCCGACAGGGCCCAGTAGAGCCCGACAGAGCCCGACAGGGCCCGACAGGGCCCAGTAGAGCCCGACAGAGCCCGACAGAGCCCGACAGAGACCGACAGGGCCCGACAGAGCCCGACAGGGCCCGACAGGACCCGACAGGGCCCGACAGAGCCCGACAGGGCCCGACAGAGCCCGACAGAGCCCAGTAGAGCCCGACAGAGCCCGACAGAGCCCGACAGAGCCCGACAGGGACCGACAGAGCCCGACAGAGCCCGACAGGGCCCGACAGGGCCCGACAGGGCCCAGTAGAGCCCGACAGAGCCCGACAGAGCCCGACAGAACCCGTCAGAGCCCGACAGAGCCCGACAGAGCCCGACAGGGCCCAGTAGAGCCCGACAGAGCCCGACAGAGCCCAACAGAGACCGACAGGGCCCGACAGAGCCCGACAGAGCCCGACAGAGCCCGACAGGGCCCAGTAGAGCCCGACAGAGCCCGACAGGGCCCGACAGAGCCCGACAGAGCCCGACAGAGCCCGATATGGCCTGACAGAGCCCGACAGAGCCCGACAGAGCCCGACAGAACCCGACAGAGCCCGACAGAACCCGACAGAGCCCGACAGGGCCTGACAGAGCCCGACAGGGCCCGACAGAGCCCGACAGAGCCCGACAGGGCCCAGTAGAGCCCGACAGAGCCCGACAGAGCCCGACAGAGCCCGACAGGGCCCGACAGGGCCCGACAGGGCCCGACAGAGCCCGACAGGGCCCGACAGAGCCCAGTAGAGCCCGACAGAGCCCGACAGAGCCCGACAGGGCCCGACAGGGCCCAGTAGAGCCCGACAGAGCCCGACAGAGCCCGACAGGGCCCGACAGAGCCCGACAGAGCCCGACAGGGCCCGACAGGGCCCGACAGGGCCCAGTAGAGCCCGACAGAGCCCGACAGAGCCCGACAGAACCCGTCAGAGCCCGACAGAGCCCGACAGGGCCCGACAGAGCCCGACAGAGCCCGACAGGGCCCAGTAGAGCCCGACAGAGCCCGACAGAGCCCGACAGGGCCCGACAGGGCCCGAACAGGGCCCAGTAGAGCCCGACAGAGCCCGACAGGGCCCGACAGAGCCCGACAGAGCCCGACAGAGCCCGATATGGCCCGACAGAGCCCGACACAGCCCGACAGAGCCCGACAGAGCCCGACAGGGCCCAGTAGAGACCGACAGAGCCCGACAGAGCCCGACAGAACCCGACAGGGCCCAGTAGAGCCCGACAGAGCCCGACAGAGCCCGACAGGGCCCAGTAGAGCCCGACAGAGCCCGACAGAGCCCGACAGGCCCGACAGAGCCCGACAGAGCCCGACAGAGCCCGACAGGACCCAGTAGAGCCCGACAGAGCCCGACAGGGCCCGACAGAGCCCGACAGATCCCGACAGGGCCCAGTAGAGCCCGACAGAGCCCGACAGGGCCCGACAGGGCCCAGTAGAGCCCGACAGAGCCCGACAGAGCCCGACAGAGACCGACAGGGCCCGACAGAGCCCGACAGGGCCCGACAGGACCCGACAGGGCCCGACAGAGCCCGACAGGGCCCGACAGAGCCCGACAGAGCCCAGTAGAGCCCGACAGAGCCCGACAGAGCCCGACAGAGCCCAGTAGAGCCCGACAGAGCCCGACAGAGCCCGACAGGGCCCGACAGAGCCCGACAGGGCCCAGTAGAGCCCGACAGAGCCCGACAGAGCCCGACAGAGCCCGACAGAGCCCGACAGAGACCGACAGGGCCCGACAGAGCCCGACAGAGCCCGACAGGACCCGACAGGGCCCGACAGAGCCGGACAGGGCCCGACAGAGCCCGACAGAGCCCAGTAGAGCCCGACAGAGCCCGACAGAGCCCGACAGGGCCCAGTAGAGCCCGACAGAGCCCGACAGAGCCCGACAGGGAGCGATAGAGCCCGACAGAGCCCGACAGAGCCCGACAGCGCCCGACAGGGCCCAGTAGAGCCCGACAGAGCCCGACAGAGCCCGACAGGGCCCGACAGAGCCCGACAGAGCCCGACAGGGCCCAGTAGAGCCCGACAGAGCCCGACAGGGCCCGACAGAGCCCGACAGAGCCCGACAGAGCCCGACAGGGCCCAGTAGAGCCCGACAGAGCCCGACAGAGCCCGACAGAGCCCGACAGGGCCCGACAGAGCCCGACAGAGCCCGACAGGGCCCGACAGAGCCCGACAGAGCCCGACAGAGCCTGACAGAGCCCGACAGAGCCCGACAGGGCCCGACAGGGTCCAGTAGAGCCCGACAGAGCCCGACAGAGCCCGACAGAGCCCGACAGGGCCCAGTAGAGCCCGACAGAGCCCGACAGAGCCCGACAGAGCCCGACAGGGCCCGACAGAGCCCGACAGAGCCCGACAGGGCCCGACAGAGCCCAGTAGAGCCCGACAGAGCCCGACAGAGCCCGACAGAGCCCGACAGGGCCCAGTAGAGCCCAGTAGAGCCCGACAGAGCCCGACAGGGCCCGACAGAGCCTGACAGAGCCCGACAGAGCCCGACAGGGCCCGACAGAGCCTGACAGAGCCCGACAGAGCCCAGTAGAGCCCGACAGAGCCCGACAGAGCCCGACAGAGCCCGATATGGCCCGACAGAGCCCGACAGAGCCCGACAGAGCCCGACAGAGCCCGACAGGGCCCAGTAGAGACCGACAGAGCCCGACAGAGCCCGACAGAACCCGACAGGGCCCAGTAGAGCCCGACAGAGCCCGACAGAGCCCGACAGAGCCCGACAGGGCCCAGTAGAGCCCGACAGAGCCCGACAGAGCCCGACAGGCCCGACAGAGCCCGACAGAGCCCGACAGAGCCCGACAGGACCCAGTAGAGCCCGACAGAGCCCGACAGGGCCCGACAGAGCCCGACAGATCCCGACAGGGCCCAGTAGAGCCCGACAGAGCCCGACAGGGCCCGACAGGGCCCAGTAGAGCCCGACAGAGCCCGACAGAGCCCGACAGAGACCGACAGGGCCCGACAGAGCCCGACAGGGCCCGACAGGACCCGACAGGGCCCGACAGAGCCCGACAGGGCCCGACAGAGCCCGACAGAGCCCAGTAGAGCCCGACAGAGCCCGACAGAGCCCGACAGAGCCCGACAGGGACCGACAGAGCCCGACAGAGCCCGACAGGGCCCGACAGGGCCCGACAGGGCCCAGTAGAGCCCGACAGAGCCCGACAGAGCCCGACAGAACCCGTCAGAGCCCGACAGAGCCCGACAGAGCCCGACAGGGCCCAGTAGAGCCCGACAGAGCCCGACAGAGCCCAACAGAGACCGACAGGGCCCGACAGAGCCCGACAGAGCCCGACAGAGCCCGACAGGGCCCAGTAGAGCCCGACAGAGCCCGACAGGGCCCGACAGAGCCCGACAGAGCCCGACAGAGCCCGATATGGCCTGACAGAGCCCGACAGAGCCCGACAGAGCCCGACAGAACCCGACAGAGCCCGACAGAACCCGACAGAGCCCGACAGGGCCTGACAGAGCCCGACAGGGCCCGACAGAGCCCGACAGAGCCCGACAGGGCCCAGTAGAGCCCGACAGAGCCCGACAGAGCCCGACAGAGCCCGACAGGGCCCGACAGGGCCCGACAGAGCCCGACAGGGCCCGACAGGGCCCGACAGAGCCCAGTAGAGCCCGACAGAGCCCGACAGAGCCCGACAGGGCCCGACAGGGCCCAGTAGAGCCCGACAGAGCCCGACAGAGCCCGACAGGGCCCGACAGAGCCCGACAGAGCCCGACAGGGCCCGACAGGGCCCGACAGGGCCCAGTAGAGCCCGACAGAGCCCGACAGAGCCCGACAGAACCCGTCAGAGCCCGACAGAGCCCGACAGGGCCCGACAGAGCCCGACAGAGCCCGACAGGGCCCAGTAGAGCCCGACAGAGCCCGACAGAGCCCGACAGAGCCCGACAGGGCCCGAACAGGGCCCAGTAGAGCCCGACAGAGCCCGACAGGGCCCGACAGAGCCCGACAGAGCCCGACAGAGCCCGATATGGCCCGACAGAGCCCGACAGAGCCCGACAGAGCCCGACAGGGCCCAGTAGAGACCGACAGAGCCCGACAGAGCCCGACAGGCCCGACAGAGCCCGACAGAGCCCGACAGAGCCCGACAGGGCCCAGTAGAGACCGACAGAGCCCGACAGAGCCCGACAGAACCCGACAGGGCCCAGTAGAGCCCGACAGAGCCCGACAGAGCCCGACAGGGCCCAGTAGAGCCCGACAGAGCCCGACAGAGCCCGACAGGCCCGACAGAGCCCGACAGAGCCCGACAGAGCCCGACAGGACCCAGTAGAGCCCGACAGAGCCCGACAGGGCCCGACAGAGCCCGACAGATCCCGACAGGGCCCAGTAGAGCCCGACAGAGCCCGACAGGGCCCGACAGGGCCCAGTAGAGCCCGACAGAGCCCGACAGAGCCCGACAGAGACCGACAGGGCCCGACAGAGCCCGACAGGGCCCGACAGGACCCGACAGGGCCCGACAGAGCCCGACAGGGCCCGACAGAGCCCGACAGAGCCCAGTAGAGCCCGACAGAGCCCGACAGAGCCCGACAGAGCCCAGTAGAGCCCGACAGAGCCCGACAGAGCCCGACAGGGCCCGACAGAGCCCGACAGGGCCCAGTAGAGCCCGACAGAGCCCGACAGAGCCCGACAGAGCCCGACAGAGACCGACAGGGCCCGACAGAGCCCGACAGAGCCCGACAGGACCCGACAGGGCCCGACAGAGCCGGACAGGGCCCGACAGAGCCCGACAGAGCCCAGTAGAGCCCGACAGAGCCCGACAGGGCCCGACAGGGCCCAGTAGAGCCCGACAGAGCCCGACAGGGCCCGACAGGGACCGACAGAGCCCGACAGAGCCCGACAGAGCCCGACAGCGCCCGACAGGGCCCAGTAGAGCCCGACAGAGCCCGACAGAGCCCGACAGGGCCCGACAGAGCCCGACAGAGCCCGACAGGGCCCAGTAGAGCCCGACAGAGCCCGACAGGGCCCGACAGAGCCCGACAGAGCCCGACAGAGCCCGACAGGGCCCAGTAGAGCCCGACAGAGCCCGACAGAGCCCGACAGAGCCCGACAGGGCCCGACAGAGCCCGACAGAGCCCGACAGGGCCCGACAGAGCCCGACAGAGCCCGACAGAGCCTGACAGGGCCCGACAGAGCCCGACAGAGCCCGACAGGGCCCAGTAGAGCCCGACAGAGCCCGACAGAGCCCGACAGAGCCCAGTAGAGCCCGACAGAGCCCGACAGAGCCCGACAGAGCCCGACAGGGCCCGACAGAGCCCGACAGAGCCCGACAGGGCCCGACAGAGCCCGACAGGGCCCAGTAGAGCCCGACAGAGCCCGACAGAGCCCGACAGAGCCCAGTAGAGCCCGACAGAGCCCGACAGAGCCCGACAGAGCCCAGTAGAGCCCGACAGAGCCCGACAGGGCCCGACAGGGCCCGACAGGGCCCAGTAGAGCCCGACAGAGCCCGACAGAGCCCAGTAGAGCCCAGTAGAGCCTGACAGAGCCCGACAGAGCCCGACAGAGCCCGACAGAACCCGACAGAACCCGACAGAGCCCGACAGAGCCCAGTTGAGCCCGACAGAGCCCGACAGAGCCCGACAGGGCCCGACAGGGCCCAGAAGAGCCCGATAGAGCCCGACAGAGCCCGACAGAGCCCGACAGAACCCGACAGAGCCCGACAGAGCCCGACAGAGCCCGACAGGGCCCGACAGAGCCCGACAGAGCCCGACAGGGCCCGACAGAGCCCGACAGAGCCCGACAGGGCCCGACAGAGCCCGACAGAGCCCGACAGGGCCCGACAGAGCCCAGTAGAGCCCGACAGAGCCCGACAGAGCCCGACAGAGCCCGACAGGGCCCGACAGAGCCCGACAGAGCCCGACAGGGCCCGACAGGGCCCGACAGAGCCCGACAGAGCCTGACAGGGCCCAGTAGAGCCCGACAGAGCCCGACAGAGCCCAGTAGAGCCCGACAGAGCCCGACAGAGCCCGACAGAGCCTGACAGAACCCGACAGAGCCCGACAGAGACCAGTTGAGCCCGACAGAGCCCGACAGAGCCCGACAGAGCCCGACAGGGCCCGACAGGGTCCAGTAGAGCCCGACAGAGCCCGACAGAGCCCGACAGAGCCCGACAGGGCCCAGTAGAGCCCGACAGAGCCCGACAGAGCCCGACAGAGCCCGACAGGGCCCGACAGAGCCCGACAGAGCCCGACAGGGCCCGACAGAGCCCAGTAGAGCCCGACAGAGCCCGACAGAGCCCGACAGAGCCCGACAGGGCCCAGTAGAGCCCAGTAGAGCCCGACAGAGCCCGACAGGGCCCGACAGAGCCCGACAGAGCCCGACAGAGCCCGACAGGGCCCGACAGAGCCTGACAGAGCCCGACAGAGCCCAGTAGAGCCCGACAGAGCCCGACAGAGCCCGACAGAGCCCGACAGGCCCCGACAGAGCCCGACAGAGCCCGACAGGGCCCGACAGAGCCCGACAGAGCCCGACAGGGCCCGACAGAGCCCGACAGAGCCCGACAGAGCCCGACAGGGCCCAGTAGAGCCCGACAGAGCCCGACAGAGACCGACAGGGCCCGACAGGGCCCGACAGGGCACGACAGAGCCCGACAGGGCCCGACAGGGCCCGACAGAGCCCAGTAGAGCCCGACAGAGCCCGACAGAGCCCGACAGAGCCCGACAGGGCCCGACAGAGCCCGACAGAGCCCGACAGGACCCGACAGGGCCCGACAGAGCCCGACAGGGCCCGACAGAGCCCGACAGAGCCCGACAGAGCCCGACAGGGCCCGACAGAGCCCGACAGAGCCCGACAGGGCCCAGTAGAGCCCGACAGAGCCCGACAGAGCCCGACAGAGCCCAACAGAGCCCGACAGAGCCCAGTAGAGCCCGACAGAGCCCGACAGAGCCCGACAGAGCCCGACAGAGCCCGACAGGGCCCGACAGAGCCCGACAGAGCCCGACAGGGCCCAGTAGAGCCCGACAGAGCCCGACAGAGCCCGACAGAGCCCAGTAGAGCCCGACAGAACCCGACAGAGCCCGACAGAGCCCGACAGAGCCCAGTAGAGCCCGACAGAGCCCGACAGGGCCTGACAGGGCCCGACAGGGCCCAGTAGAGCCGGACAGAGCCCGACAGAGCCCAGTAGAGCCCAGTAGAGCCCGACAGAGCCCGACAGAGCCCGACAGAGCCCGACAGGGCCCGACAGAGCCCGACAGAGCCCGACAGGGCCCGACAGAGCCCGACAGAGCCCGACAGGGCCCGACAGAGCCCAGTAGAGCCCGACAGAGCCCGACAGAGCCCAGTAGAGCCCAGTAGAGACCGACAGGGCCCGACAGGGCCCGACAGGGCCCAGTAGAGCCCGACAGAGCCCGACAGAGCCTGACAGAGCCCGACAGGGACCGACAGGGCCCGACAGGACCCGACAGAGCCCGACAGGGCCCGACAGGGCCCAGTAGAGCCCGACAGAGCCCGACAGAGCCCGACAGAACCCGACAGAGCCCGACAGGGCCCGACAGAGCCCGACAGAGCCCGACAGGGCCCGACAGAGCCCGAAAGAGCCCGACAGGGCCCGACAGGGCCCAGTAGAGACCGACAGAGCCCGACAGAGCCCGACAGGGCCCGACAGGGCCCGACAGGGCCCGACAGAGCCCGACAGGGCCCGACAGGGCCCGACAGAGCCCAGTAGAGCCCGACAGAGCCCGACAGAGCCCGACAGGGCCCGACAGGGCCCAGTAGAGCCCGACAGAACCCGACAGAGCCCGACAGGGCCCGACAGAGCCCGACAGAGCCCGACAGGGCCCAGTAGAGCCCGACAGAGCCCGACAGAGCCCGACAGAACCCGTCAGAGCCCGACAGAGCCCGACAGAGCCCGACAGGGCCCAGTAGAGCCCGACAGAGCCCGACAGAGCCCAACAGAGACCGACAGGGCCTGACAGAGCCCGACAGAGCCCGACAGAGCCCGTCAGGGCCCGACAGGGCCCAGTAGAGCCCGACAGAGCCCGACAGGGCCCGACAGAGCCCGACAGAGCCCGACAGAGCCCGATATGGCCTGACAGAGCCCGACAGAGCCCGACAGAGCCCGACAGAACCCGACAGAGCCCGACAGAACCCGACAGAGCCCGACAGGGCCTGACAGAGCCCGACAGGGCCCGACAGAGCCCGACAGGGCCCGACAGGGCCCAGTAGAGCCCGACAGAGCCCGACAGAGCCCGACAGGGCCCGACAGGGCCCGACAGGGCCCGACAGAGCCCGACAGGGCCCGACAGGGCCCGACAGAGCCCAGTAGAGCCCGACAGAGCCCGACAGGGCCCGACAGGGCCCAGTAGAGCCCGACAGAGCCCGACAGAGCCCGACAGGGCCCGACAGAGCCCGACAGAGCCCGACAGGGCCCGACAGGGCCCGACAGGGCCCAGTAGAGCCCGACAGAGCCCGACAGAGCCCGACAGAACCCGTCAGAGCCCGACAGAGCCCGACAGAGCCCGACAGAGCCCGACAGAACCCGTCAGAGCCCGACAGAGCCCGACAGAGCCCGACAGAGCCCGACAGAGCCCGACAGGGCCCAGTAGAGCCCGACAGAGCCCGACAGAGCCCGACAGAGCCCGACAGGGCCCGAACAGGGCCCAGTAGAGCCCGACAGAGCCCGACAGGGCCCGACAGAGCCCGACAGAGCCCGACAGAGCCCGATATGGCCCGACAGAGCCCGACAGAGCCCGACAGAGCCCGACAGGGCCCGACAGGGCCCAGTAGAGACCGACAGAGCCCGACAGAGCCCGACAGAGCCCGACAGGGCCCAGTAGAGCCCGACAGAGCCCGACAGAGCCCGACAGAGCCCGACAGGGCCCAGTAGAGCCCGACAGAGCCCGACAGAGCCCGACAGGCCCGACAGAGCCCGACAGAGCCCGACAGAGCCCGACAGGGCCCAGTAGAGCCCGACAGAGCCCGACAGGGCCCGACAGAGCCCGACAGATCCCGACAGGGCCCAGTAGAGCCCGACAGAGCCCGACAGAGCCCGACAGGGCCCGACAGGGCCCAGTAGAGCCCGACAGAGCCCGACAGAGCCCGACAGGGCCCGAAAGAGCCCGACAGAGCCCGACAGGGCCCGACAGGGCCCAGTAGAGCCCGACAGAGCCCGACAGAGCCCGACAGAACCCGTCAGAGCCCGACAGAGCCCGACAGGGCCCGACAGAGCCCGACAGAGCCCGACAGGGCCCAGTGGAGCCCGACAGAGCCCGACAGAGCCCGACAGAGCCCGACAGGGCCCGACAGAGCCCGACAGAGCCCGACAGGGCCCAGTAGAGCCCGACAGAGCCCGACAGAGCCCGACAGAGCCCGACAGAGCCCGACAGGGCCCGACAGAGCCCGACAGAGCCCGACAGGGCCCAGTAGAGCCCGACAGAGCCCGACAGAGCCCGACAGAGCCCGACAGGGCCCGACAGAGCCCGACAGAGCCCGACAGGACCCGACAGGGCCCGACAGAGCCCGACAGGGCCCGACAGAGCCCGACAGAGCCCGACAGAGCCCGACAGGGCCCGACAGAGCCCGACAGAGCCCGACAGGGCCCAGTAGAGCCCGACAGAGCCCGACAGAGCCCGACAGAGCCCAACAGAGCCCGACAGAGCCCAGTAGAGCCCGACAGAGCCCGACAGAGCCCGACAGAGCCCGACAGGGCCCGACAGGGCCCAGTAGAGCCCGACAGAGCCCGACAGAGCCCGACAGGGCCCGACAGAGCCCGACAGAGCCCGACAGGGCCCGACAGGGCCCGACAGGGCCCAGTAGAGCCCGACAGAGCCCGACAGAGCCCGACAGAACCCGTCAGAGCCCGACAGAGCCCGACAGAGCCCGACAGAGCCCGACAGGGCCCAGAAGAGCCCGACAGAGCCCGACAGAGCCCGACAGAGACCGACAGGGCCCGACAGAGCCCGACAGAGCCCGACAGAGCCCGACAAGGCCCGACAGGGCCCAGTAGAGCCCAACAGAGCCCGACAGGGCCCGACAGAGCCCGACAGAGCCCGACAGAGCCCGATATGGCCTGACAGAGCCCGACAGAGCCCGACAGAGCCCGACAGGGCCCGACAGGGCCCAGTAGAGCCCGACAGAGCCCGACAGAGCCCGACAGAACCCGACAGAGCCCGACAGGGCCCGACAGAGCCCGACAGAGCCCGACAGAGCCCGACAGGGCCCGACAGGGCCCAGTAGAGCCCGACAGAGCCCGACAGAGCCCGACAGGGCCCGACAGAACCCGACAGGGCCCAGTAGAGCCCGACAGAGCCCGACAGAGCCCGACAGAGCCCGACAGGGCCCAGTAGAGCCCGACAGAGCCCGACAGAGCCCGACAGAGCCCGACAGGCCCGACAGAGCCCGACAGAGCCCGACAGAGCCCGACAGGGCCCAGTAGAGCCCGACAGAGCCCGACAGGGCCCGACAGAGCCCGACAGAGCCCGACAGGGCCCAGTAGAGCCCGACAGAGCCCGACAGAGTCCGACAGAGCCCGACAGGGCCCGACAGAGCCCGACAGAGCCCGACAGGACCCGACAGGGCCCGACAGAGCCCGACAGGGCCCGACAGAGCCCGACAGAGCCCGACAGAGCCCGACAGGGCCCGACAGAGCCCGACAGAGCCCGACAGGGCCCAGTAGAGCCCGACAGAGCCCGACAGAGCCCGACAGAGCCCTACAGAGCCCAGTAGAGCCCGACAGAGCCCGACAGAGCCCGACAGAGCCCGACAGAGCCCGACAGGGCCTGACAGAGCCCGACAGAGCCCGACAGGGCCCAGTAGAGCCCGACAGAGCCCGACAGAGCCCGACAGAGCCCGACAGAGCCCAGTAGAGCCCGACAGAACCCGACAGAGCCCGACAGAGCCCGACAGAGCCCAGTAGAGCCCGACAGAGCCCGACAGGGCCTGACAGGGCCCGACAGGGCCCAGTAGAGCCGGACAGAGCCCGACAGAGCCCAGTAGAGCCCAGTAGAGCCCGACAGAGCCCGACAGAGCCCGACAGAGCCCGACAGGGCCCGACAGAGCCCGACAGAGCCCGACAGGGCCCGACAGAGCCCGACAGAGCCCGACAGGGCCCGACAGGGCCCAGTAGAGCCCGACAAAGCCCGACAGAGCCCAGTAGAGCCCAGTAGAGCCCGACAGGGCCCGACAGGGCCCGACAGGGCCCAGTAGAGCCCGACAGAGCCCGACAGAGCCTGACAGAGCCCGACAGGGACCGACAGGGCCCGACAGAGCCCGACAGAGCCCGACAGGGCCCGACAGGGCCCAGTAGAGCCCGACAGAGCCCGACAGAGCCCGACAGAACCCGACAGAGCCCGACAGGGCCCGACAGAGCCCGACAGAGCCCGACAGGGCCCGACAGAGCCCGACAGAGCCCGACAGGGCCCGACAGGGCCCAGTAGAGCCCGACAGAGCCCGACAGAGCCCCACAGGGCCCGACAGGGCCCGACAGGGCCCGACAGAGCCCAGTAGAGCCCGACAGAGCCCGACAGAGCCCGACAGGGCCCGACAGGGCCCAGTAGAGCCCGACAGAGCCCGACAGAGCCCGACAGGGCCCGACAGAGACCGACAGGGCCCGACAGAGCCCGACAGAGCCCGACAGAGCCCGACAGGGCCCGACAGGGCCCAGTAGAGCCCGACAGAGCCCGACAGGGCCTGACAGAGCCCGACAGAGCCCGACAGAGCCCGATATGGCCCGACAGAGCCCGACAGAGCCCGACAGAGCCCGACAGGGCCCGACAGGGCCCAGTAGAGCCCGACAGAGCCCGACAGAGCCCGACAGAACCCGACAGAGCCCGACAGGGCCCGACAGAGCCCGACAGAGCCCGACAGGGCCCGACAGAGCCCGACAGAGCCCGACAGGGCCCGACAGGGCCCAGTAGAGCCCGACAGAGCCCGACAGAGCCCGACAGGGCCCGACAGGGCCCGACAGGGACCGACAGAGCCCGACAGGGCCTGACAGGGCCCGACAGAGCCCAGTAGAGCCCGACAGAGCCCGACAGAGCCCGACAGGGCCCGACAGGGCCCAGTAGAGCCCGACAGAGCCCGACAGAGCCCGACAGGGCCCGAAAGAGCCCGACAGAGCCCGACAGGGCCCGACAGGGCCCAGTAGAGCCCGACAGAGCCCGACAGAGCCCGACATAACCCGTCAGAGCCCGACAGAGCCCGACAGGGCCCGACAGAGCCCGACAGAGCCCGACAGGGCCCAGTAGAGCCCGACAGAGCCCGACAGAGCCCGACAGAGCCCGACAGAGCCCGACAGGGCCCAGTAGAGCCCGACAGAGCCCGACAGAGCCCGACAGGGCCCGACAGAGCCCGACAGAGCCCGACAGGGCCCAGTAGAGCCCGACAGAGCCCGACAGAGCCCCACAGAGCCCGACAGAGCCCGACAGGGCCCGACAGAGCCCGACAGAGCCCGACAGGACCCGACAGGGCCCGACAGAGCCCGACAGGGCCCGACAGAGCCCGACAGAGCCCGACAGAGCCCGACAGGGCCCGACAGAGCCCGACAGAGCCCGACAGGGCCCAGTAGAGCCCGACAGAGCCCGACAGAGCCCGACAGGGCCCGACAGAGCCCGACAGAGCCCAACAGAGACCGACAGGGCCCGACAGAGCCCGACAGAGCCCGACAGGACCCAGTAGAGCCCGACAGAGCCCGACAGAGCCCGACAGAGCCCAACAGAGCCCGACAGAGCCCAGTAGAGCCCGACAGAGCCCGACAGAGCCCGACAGAGCCCGACAGGGCCCGACAGGGCCCAGTAGAGCCCGACAGAGCCCGACAGAGCCCGACAGAGCCCGACAGGGCCCGACAGAGCCCGACAGAGCCCGACAGGGCCCGACAGGGCCCGACAGGGCCCAGTAGAGCCCGACAGAGCCCGACAGAGCCCGACAGAACCCGTCAGAGCCCGACAGAGCCCGACAGAGCCCGACAGAGCCCGACAGGGCCCAGTAGAGCCCGAAAGAGCCCGACAGAGCACGACAGAGACTGACAGGGCCCGACAGAGCCCGACAGAGCCCGACAGAGCCCGACAAGGCCCGACAGGGCCCAGTAGAGCCCAACAGAGCCCGACAGGGCCCGACAGAGCCCGACAGAGCCCGACAGAGCCCGATATGGCCTGACAGAGCCCGACAGAGCCCGACAGAGCCCGACAGGGCCCGACAGGGCCCAGTAGAGCCCGACAGAGCCCGACAGAGCCCGACAGAACCCGACAGAGCCCGACAGGGCCCGACAGAGCCCGACAGAGCCCGACAGAGCCCGACAGGGCCCGACAGGGCCCGACAGGGCCCGACAGGGCCCGACAGAGCCCAGTAGAGCCCGACAGAGCCCGACAGAGCCCGACAGGGCCCGACAGGGCCCAGTAGAGCCCGACAGAGCCCGACAGAACCCGACAGGGCCCGACAGAGCCCGACAGAGCCCGACAGGGCCCGACAGGGCCCGACAGGGCCCAGTAGAGCCCGACAGAGCCCGACAGAGCCCGACAGAACCCGTCAGAGCCCGACAGAGCCCGACAGGGCCCGACAGAGCCCGACAGGGCCCGACAGGGCCCAGTAGAGCCCGACAGAGCCCGACAGAGCCCGACAGGGCCCGACAGGGCCCAGTAGAGCCCGACAGAGCCCGACAGGGCCCGACAGAGCCCGACAGAGCCCGATATGGCCCGACAGAGCCCGACAGAGCCCGACTGAGCCCGACAGGGCCCGACAGGGCCCAGTAGAGACCGACAGAGCCCGACAGAGCCCGACAGAACCCGACAGGGCCCAGTAGAGCCCGACAGAGCCCGACAGAGCCCGACAGAGCCCGACAGGGCCCAGTAGAGCCCGACAGAGCCCGACAGGCCCGACAGAGCCCGACAGAGCCCGACAGAGCCCGACAGGGCCCAGTAGAGCCCGACAGAGCCCGACAGGGCCCGACAGAGCCCGACAGAGCCCGACAGGGCCCAGTAGAGCCGACAGAGCCCGACAGAGTCCGACAGAGCCCGACAGGGCCCGACAGAGCCCGACAGAGCCCGACAGGACCCGACAGGGCCCGACAGAGCCCGACAGGGCCCGACAGAGCCCGACAGAGCCCGACAGAGCCCGACAGGGCCCGACAGAGCCCGACAGAGCCCGACAGGGCCCAGTAGAGCCCGACAGAGCCCGACAGAGCCCGACAGGGCCCAGTAGAGCCCGACAGAGCCCAGTAGAGCCCGACAGAGCCCGACAGAGCCCGACAGAGCCCGACAGGGCCCAGTAGAGCCCGACAGAGCCCGACAGAGCCCGACAGAGCCAGACAGGGCCCGACAGAGCCCGACAGAGCCCGACAGGGCCCGACAGGGCCCGACAGAGCCCGACAGAGCCCGACAGGGCCCGACAGAACCCGACAGAGCCCGACAGGGCCCGACAGGGCCCGACAGGGCCCAGTAGAGCCCGACAGAGCCCGACAGAGCCCGACAGAACCCGTCAGAGCCCGACAGAGCCCGACAGAGCCCGACAGAGCCCGACAGGGCCCAGTAGAGCCCGAAAGAGCCCGACAGAGCCCGACAGAGACCGACAGGGCCCGACAGAGCCCGACAGAGCCCGACAGAGCCCGACAAGGCCCGACAGGGCCCAGTAGAGCCCAACAGAGCCCGACAGGGCCCGACAGAGCCCGACAGAGCCCGACAGAGCCCGATATGGCCTGACAGAGCCCGACAGAGCCCGACAGAGCCCGACAGGGCCCGACAGGGCCCAGTAGAGCCCGACAGAGCCCGACAGAGCCCGACAGAACCCGACAGAGCCCGACAGGGCCCGACAGAGCCCGACAGAGCCCGACAGAGCCCGACAGGGCCCGACAGGGCCCAGTAGAGCCCGACAGAGCCCGACAGAGCCCGACAGGGCCCGACAGGGCCCGACAGGGCCCGACAGAGCCCGACAGGGCCCGACAGGGCCCGACAGAGCCCAGTAGAGCCCGACAGAGCCCGACAGAGCCCGACAGGGCCCGACAGGGCCCAGTAGAGCCCGACAGAGCCCGACAGAACCCGACAGGGCCCGACAGAGCCCGACAGAGCCCGACAGGGCCCGACAGGGCCCGACAGGGCCCAGTAGAGCCCGACAGAGCCCGACAGAGCCCGACAGAACCCGTCAGAGCCCGACAGAGGCCGACAGGGCCCGACAGAGCCCGACAGGGCCCGACAGGGCCCAGTAGAGCCCGACAGAGCCCGACAGAGCCCGACAGAGCCCGACAGGGCCCGACAGGGCCCGACAGGGCCCAGTAGAGCCCGACAGAGCCCGACAGAGCCCGACAGAACCCGTCAGAGCCCGACAGAGCCCGACAGAGCCCGACAGAGCCCGACAGGGCCCAGTAGAGCCCGAAAGAGCCCGACAGAGCACGACAGAGACCGACAGAGCCCGACAGAGCCCGACAGAGCCCGACAGAGCCCGACAAGGCCCGACAGGGCCCAGTAGAGCCCAACAGGGCCCGACAGAGCCCGACAGAGCCGGACAGAGCCCGATATGGCCTGACAGAGCCCGACAGAGCCCGACAGAGCCCGACAGGGCCCGACAGGGCCCAGTAGAGCCCGACAGAGCCCGACAGAGCCCGACAGAACCCGACAGAGCCCGACAGGGCCCGACAGAGCCCGACAGAGCCCGACAGAGCCCGACAGGGCCCGACAGGGCCCGACAGGGCCCGACAGAGCCCGACAGGGCCCGACAGGGCCCGACAGAGCCCAGTAGAGCCCGACAGAGCCCGACAGAGCCCGACAGGGCCCGACAGGGCCCAGTAGAGCCCGACAGAGCCCGACAGAACCCGACAGGGCCCGACAGAGCCCGACAGAGCCCGACAGGGCCCGACAGGGCCCGACAGGGCCCAGTAGAGCCCGACAGAGCCCGACAGAGCCCGACAGAACCCGTCAGAGCCCGACAGAGCCCGACAGGGCCCGACAGAGCCCGACAGGGCCCGACAGGGCCCAGTAGAGCCCGACAGAGCCCGACAGAGCCCGACAGAGCCCGACAGGGCCCGACAGGGCCCAGTAGAGCCCGACAGAGCCCGACAGGGCCCGACAGAGCCCGACAGAGCCCGATATGGCCCGACAGAGCCCGACAGAGCCCGACTGAGCCCGACAGGGCCCGACAGGGCCCAGTAGAGACCGACAGAGCCCGACAGAGCCCGACAGAACCCGACAGGTCCCAGTAGAGCCCGACAGAGCCCGACAGAGCCCGACAGAGCCCGACAGGGCCCAGTAGAGCCCGACAGAGCCCGACAGGCCCGACAGAGCCCGACAGAGCCCGACAGAGCCCGACAGGGCCCAGTAGAGCCCGACAGAGCCCGACAGGGCCCGACAGAGCCCGACAGAGCCCGACAGGGCCCAGTAGAGCCCGACAGAGCCCGACAGAGTCCGACAGAGCCCGACAGGGCCCGACAGAGCCCGACAGAGCCCGACAGGACCCGACAGGGCCCGACAGAGCCCGACAGGGCCCGACAGAGCCCGACAGAGCCCGACAGAGCCCGACAGGGCCCGACAGAGCCCGACAGAGCCCGACAGGGCCCAGTAGAGCCCGACAGAGCCCGACAGAGCCCGACAGGGCCCAGTAGAGCCCGACAGAGCCCAGTAGAGCCCGACAGAGCCCGACAGAGCCCGACAGAGCCCGACAGGGCCCAGTAGAGCCCGACAGAGCCCGACAGAGCCCGACAGAGCCCGACAGGGCCCGACAGAGCCCGACAGAGCCCGACAGGGCCCGACAGGGCCCGACAGAGCCCGACAGAGCCCGACAGGGCCCGACAGAACCCGACAGAGCCCGACAGGGCCCGACAGGGCCCGACAGGGCCCAGTAGAGCCCGACAGAGCCCGACAGAGCCCGACAGAACCCGTCAGAGCCCGACAGAGCCCGACAGAGCCCGACAGAGCCCGACAGGGCCCAGTAGAGCCCGAAAGAGCCCGACAGAGCCCGACAGAGACCGACAGGGCCCGACAGAGCCCGACAGAGCCCGACAGAGCCCGACAAGGCCCGACAGGGCCCAGTAGAGCCCAACAGAGCCCGACAGGGCCCGACAGAGCCCGACAGAGCCCGACAGAGCCCGATATGGCCTGACAGAGCCCGACAGAGCCCGACAGAGCCCGACAGGGCCCGACAGGGCCCAGTAGAGCCCGACAGAGCCCGACAGAGCCCGACAGAACCCGACAGAGCCCGACAGGGCCCGACAGAGCCCGACAGAGCCCGACAGAGCCCGACAGGGCCCGACAGGGCCCAGTAGAGCCCGACAGAGCCCGACAGAGCCCGACAGGGCCCGACAGGGCCCGACAGGGCCCGACAGAGCCCGACAGGGCCCGACAGGGCCCGACAGAGCCCAGTAGAGCCCGACAGAGCCCGACAGAGCCCGACAGGGCCCGACAGGGCCCAGTAGAGCCCGACAGAGCCCGACAGAACCCGACAGGGCCCGACAGAGCCCGACAGAGCCCGACAGGGCCCGACAGGGCCCGACAGGGCCCAGTAGAGCCCGACAGAGCCCGACAGAGCCCGACAGAACCCGTCAGAGCCCGACAGAGCCCGACAGGGCCCGACAGAGCCCGACAGGGCCCGACAGGGCCCAGTAGAGCCCGACAGAGCCCGACAGAGCCCGACAGAGCCCGACAGGGCCCGACAGGGCCCAGTAGAGCCCGACAGAGCCCGACAGGGCCCGACAGAGCCCGACAGAGCCCGATATGGCCCGACAGAGCCCGACAGAGCCCGACTGAGCCCGACAGGGCCCGACAGGGCCCAGTAGAGACCGACAGAGCCCGACAGAGCCCGACAGAACCCGACAGGGCCCAGTAGAGCCCGACAGAGCCCGACAGAGCCCGACAGAGCCCGACAGGGCCCAGTAGAGCCCGACAGAGCCCGACAGAGCCCGACAGAGCCCGACAGGCCCGACAGAGCCCGACAGAGCCCGACAGAGCCCGACAGGGCCCAGTAGAGCCCGACAGAGCCCGACAGGGCCCGACAGAGCCCGACAGAGCCCGACAGGGCCCAGTAGAGCCCGACAGAGCCCGACAGAGTCCGACAGAGCCCGACAGGGCCCGACAGAGCCCGACAGAGCCCGACAGGACCCGACAGGGCCCGACAGAGCCCGACAGGGCCCGACAGAGCCCGACAGAGCCCGACAGAGCCCGACAGGGCCCGACAGAGCCCGACAGAGCCCGACAGGGCCCAGTAGAGCCCGACAGAGCCCGACAGAGCCCGACAGAGCCCAACAGAGCCCGACAGAGCCCAGTAGAGCCCGACAGAGCCCGACAGAGCCCGACAGAGCCCGACAGAGCCTGACAGGGCCCGACAGAGCCCGACAGAGCCCGACAGGGCCCAGTAGAGCCCGACAGAGCCCGACAGAGCCCGACAGAGCCCGACAGAGCCCAGTAGAGCCCGACAGAACCCGACAGAGCCCGACAGAGCCCGACAGAGCCCAGTAGAGCCCGACAGAGCCCGACAGGGCCTGACAGGGCCCGACAGGGCCCAGTAGAGCCGGACAGAGCCCGACAGAGCCCAGTAGAGCCCAGTAGAGCCCGACAGAGCCCGACAGAGCCCGACAGAGCCCGACAGGGCCCGACAGAGCCCGACAGGGCCCGACAGGGCCCGACAGGGCCCAGTAGAGCCCGACAAAGCCCGACAGAGCCCAGTAGAGCCCAGTAGAGCCCGACAGGGCCCGACAGGGCCCGACAGGGCCCAGTAGAGCCCGACAGAGCCCGACAGAGCCTGACAGAGCCCGACAGGGACCGACAGGGCCCGACAGAGCCCGACAGAGCCCGAAAGGGCCCGACAGGGCCCAGTAGAGCCCGACAGAGCCCGACAGAGCCCGACAGAACCCGACAGAGCCCGACAGGGCCCGACAGAGCCCGACAGAGCCCGACAGGGCCCGACAGAGCCCGACAGAGCCCGACAGGGCCCGACAGGGCCCAGTAGAGCCCGACAGAGCCCGACAGAGCCCGACAGGGCCCGACAGGGCCCGACAGGGCCCGACAGGGCCCGACAGAGCCCAGTAGAGCCCGACAGAGCCCGACAGAGCCCGACAGGGCCCGACAGGGCCCAGTAGAGCCCGACAGAGCCCGACAGAGCCCGACAGGGCCCGACAGAGACCGACAGGGCCCGACAGGGCCCGACAGAGCCCGACAGAGCCCGACAGGGCCCGACAGGGCCCAGTAGAGCCCGACAGAGCCCGACAGGGCCTGACAGAGCCCGACAGAGCCCGACAGAGCCCGATATGGCCCGACAGAGCCCGACAGAGCCCGACAGAGCCCGACAGGGCCCGACAGGGCCCAGTAGAGCCCGACAGAGCCCGACAGAGCCCGACAGAACCCGACAGAGCCTGACAGGGCCCGACAGAGCCCGACAGAGCCCGACAGGGCCCGACAGGGCCCAGTAGAGACCGACAGAGCCCGACAGAGCCCGACAGAACCCGACAGGGCCCAGTAGAGCCCGACAGAGCCCGACAGGGCCCAGTAGAGCCCGACAGAGCCCGACAGGCCCGACAGAGCCCGACAGAGCCCGACAGAGCCCGACAGGGCCCAGTAGAGCCCGACAGAGCCCGACAGGGCCCGACAGAGCCCGACAGAGCCCGACAGAGCCCAGTAGAGCCCGACAGAGCCCGACAGAGTCCGACAGAGCCCGACAGGGCCCGACAGAGCCCGACAGAGCCCGACAGGACCCGACAGGGCCCGACAGAGCCCGACAGGGCCCGACAGAGCCCGACAGAGCCCGACAGAGCCCGACAGGGCCCGACAGAGCCCGACAGAGCCCGACAGGGCCCAGTAGAGCCCGACAGAGCCCGACAGAGCCCGACAGGGCCCAGTAGAGCCCGACAGAGCCCAGTAGAGCCCGACAGAGCCCGACAGAGCCCGACAGAGCCCGACAGGGCCCAGTAGAGCCCGACAGAGCCCGACAGAGCCCGACAGAGCCCGACAGGGCCCGACAGAGCCCGACAGAGCCCGACAGGGCCCGACAGGGCCCGACAGAGCCCGACAGAGCCCGACAGGGCCCGACAGAACCCGACAGAGCCCGACAGGGCCCGACAGGGCCCGACAGGGCCCAGTAGAGCCCGACAGAGCCCGACAGAGCCCGACAGAACCCGTCAGAGCCCGACAGAGCCCGACAGAGCCCGACAGAGCCCGACAGGGCCCAGTAGAGCCCGAAAGAGCCCGACAGAGCCCGACAGAGACCGACAGGGCCCGACAGAGCCCGACAGAGCCCGACAGAGCCCGACAAGGCCCGACAGGGCCCAGTAGAGCCCAACAGAGCCCGACAGGGCCCGACAGAGCCCGACAGAGCCCGACAGAGCCCGATATGGCCTGACAGAGCCCGACAGAGCCCGACAGAGCCCGACAGGGCCCGACAGGGCCCAGTAGAGCCCGACAGAGCCCGACAGAGCCCGACAGAACCCGACAGAGCCCGACAGGGCCCGACAGAGCCCGACAGAGCCCGACAGAGCCCGACAGGGCCCGACAGGGCCCAGTAGAGCCCGACAGAGCCCGACAGAGCCCGACAGGGCCCGACAGGGCCCGACAGGGCCCGACAGAGCCCGACAGGGCCCGACAGGGCCCGACAGAGCCCAGTAGAGCCCGACAGAGCCCGACAGAGCCAGACAGGGCCCGACAGGGCCCAGTAGAGCCCGACAGAGCCCGACAGAACCCGACAGGGCCCGACAGAGCCCGACAGAGCCCGACAGGGCCCGACAGGGCCCGACAGGGCCCAGTAGAGCCCGACAGAGCCCGACAGAGCCCGACAGAACCCGTCAGAGCCCGACAGAGCCCGACAGGGCCCGACAGAGCCCGACAGGGCCCGACAGGGCCCAGTAGAGCCCGACAGAGCCCGACAGAGCCCGACAGAGCCCGACAGGGCCCGACAGGGCCCAGTAGAGCCCGACAGAGCCCGACAGGGCCCGACAGAGCCCGACAGAGCCCGATATGGCCCGACAGAGCCCGACAGAGCCCGACTGAGCCCGACAGGGCCCGACAGGGCCCAGTAGAGACCGACAGAGCCCGACAGAGCCCGACAGAACCCGACAGGGCCCAGTAGAGCCCGACAGAGCCCGACAGAGCCCGACAGAGCCCGACAGGGCCCAGTAGAGCCCGACAGAGCCCGACAGAGCCCGACAGAGCCCGACAGGCCCGACAGAGCCCGACAGAGCCCGACAGAGCCCGACAGGGCCCAGTAGAGCCCGACAGAGCCCGACAGGGCCCGACAGAGCCCGACAGAGCCCGACAGGGCCCAGTAGAGCCCGACAGAGCCCGACAGAGTCCGACAGAGCCCGACAGGGCCCGACAGAGCCCGACAGAGCCCGACAGGACCCGACAGGGCCCGACAGAGCCCGACAGGGCCCGACAGAGCCCGACAGAGCCCGACAGAGCCCGACAGGGCCCGACAGAGCCCGACAGAGCCCGACAGGGCCCAGTAGAGCCCGACAGAGCCCGACAGAGCCCGACAGAGCCCAACAGAGCCCGACAGAGCCCAGTAGAGCCCGACAGAGCCCGACAGAGCCCGACAGAGCCCGACAGAGCCCGACAGGGCCCGACAGAGCCCGACAGAGCCCGACAGGGCCCAGTAGAGCCCGACAGAGCCCGACAGAGCCCGACAGAGCCCGACAGAGCCCAGTAGAGCCCGACAGAACCCGACAGAGCCCGACAGAGCCCGACAGAGCCCAGTAGAGCCCGACAGAGCCCGACAGGGCCTGACAGGGCCCGACAGGGCCCAGTAGAGCCGGACAGAGCCCGACAGAGCCCAGTAGAGCCCAGTAGAGCCCGACAGAGCCCGACAGAGCCCGACAGAGCCCGACAGGGCCCGACAGAGCCCGACAGAGCCCGACAGGGCCCGACAGGGCCCAGTAGAGCCCGACAAAGCCCGACAGAGCCCAGTAGAGCCCAGTAGAGCCCGACAGGGCCCGACAGGGCCCGACAGAGCCTGACAGAGCCCGACAGAGCCCGACAGAGCCCGACAGGGACCGACAGGGCCCGACAGAGCCCGACAGAGCCCGACAGGGCCCGACAGGGCCCAGTAGAGCCCGACAGAGCCCGACAGAGCCCGACAGAGCCCGACAGAGCCCGACAGGGCCCGACAGAGCCCGACAGAGCCCGACAGGGCCCGACAGAGCCCGACAGAGCCCGACAGGGCCCGACAGGGCCCAGTAGAGCCCGACAGAGCCCGACAGAGCCCGACAGGGCCCGACAGGGCCCGACAGGGCCCGACAGGGCCCGACAGAGCCCAGTAGAGCCCGACAGAGCCCGACAGAGCCCGACAGGGCCCGACAGGGCCCAGTAGAGCCCGACAGAGCCCGACAGAGCCCGACAGGGCCCGACAGAGACCGACAGGGCCCGACAGGGCCCGACAGAGCCCGACAGAGCCCGACAGGGCCCGACAGGGCCCAGTAGAGCCCGACAGGGCCCGACAGGGCCTGACAGAGCCCGACAGAGCCCGACAGAGCCCGATATGGCCCGACAGAGCCCGACAGAGCCCGACAGAGCCCGACAGGGCCCGACAGGGCCCAGTAGAGCCCGACAGAGCCCGACAGAGCCCGACAGAACCCGACAGAGCCTGACAGGGCCCGACAGAGCCCGACAGAGCCCGACAGGGCCCGACAGAGCCCGACAGAGCCCGACAGAGCCCGACAGGGCCCGACAGGGCCCAGTAGAGCCCGACAGAGCCCGACAGAGCCCGACAGGGCCCGACAGGGCCCGACAGGGCCCGACAGAGCCCGACAGGGCCTGACAGGGCCCGACAGAGCCCAGTAGAGCCCGACAGAGCCCGACAGAGCCCGACAGGGCCCGACAGGGCCCAGTAGAGCCCGACAGAGCCCGACAGAGCCCGACAGGGCCCGAAAGAGCCCGACAGGGCCCGACAGGGCCCGACAGGGCCCAGTAGAGCCCGACAGAGCCCGACAGAGCCCGACATAACCCGTCAGAGCCCGACAGAGCCCGACAGGGCCCGACAGAGCCCGACAGAGCCCGACAGGGCCCAGTAGAGCCCGACAGAGCCCGACAGAGCCCGACAGAGCCCGACAGAGCCCGACAGGGCCCAGTAGAGCCCGAGAGAGCCCGACAGAGCCCGACAGAGCCTCACAGGGCCCGACAGAGCCCGACAGAGCCCGACAGGGCCCAGTAGAGCCCGACAGAGCCCGACAGAGCCCCACAGAGCCCGACAGAGCCCGACAGGGCCCGACAGAGCCCGACAGAGCCCGACAGGACCCGACAGGGCCCGACAGAGCCCGACAGAGCCCGACAGAGCCCGACAGGGCCCGACAGAGCCCGACAGAGCCCGACAGGGCCCAGTAGAGCCCGACAGAGCCCGACAGAGCCCGACAGAGCCCAACAGAGCCCGACAGAGCCCAGTAGAGCCCGACAGAGCCCGACAGAGCCCGACAGGTCCCGACAGGGCCCAGTAGAGCCCGACAGAGCCCGACAGAGCCCGACAGAACCCGACAGAGCCCGACAGAGCCCGACAAGGCCCAGTAGAGCCCGACAGAGCCCGACAGAGCCCGACAGAGCCCGACAGGGCCCGACAGAGCCCGACAGAGCCCGACAGAGCCCGACAGGGCCCGACAGGGCCCAGGAGAGCCCGACAGAGCCCGACAGGGCCCGACAGAGCCCGACAGAGCCCGACAGAGCCCGATATGGCCTGACAGAGCCCGACAGAGCCCGACAGAGCCCGACAGGGCCCGACAGGGCCCAGTAGAGCCCGACAGAGCCCGACAGAGCCCGACAGAACCCGACTGAGCCCGACAGGGCCCGACAGAGCCCGACAGAGCCCGACAGAGCCCGACAGGGCCCGACAGGGCCCAGTAGAGCCCGACAGAGCCCGACAGAGCCCGACAGGGCCCGACAGGGCCCGACAGGGCCCGACAGAGCCCGACAGAGCCCAGTAGAGCCCGACAGAGCCCGACAGAGCCCGACAGGGCCCGACAGGGCCCAGTAGAGCCCGACAGAGCCCGACAGAGCCCGACAGGGCCTGACAGAGCCCGACAGAGCCCGACAGAGCCCGACAGGGCCCGACAGGGCCCAGTAGAGCCCGACAGAGCCCGACAGAGCCCGACAGAACCCGACAGAGCCCGACAGGGCCCGACAGAGCCCGACAGAGCCCGACAGGGCCCGACAGAGCCCGACAGAGCCCGACAGGGCCCGACAGGGCCCGACAGGGCCCAGTAGAGCCCGACAGAGCCCGACAGAGCCCGACAGGGCCCGACAGGGCCCGACAGGGCCCGACAGAGCCCAGTAGAGCCCGACAGAGCCCGACAGAGCCCGACAGGGCCCGACAGGGCCCAGTAGAGCCCGACAGAGCCCGACAGAGCCCGACAGAGCCCGACAGGGCCCGACAGGGCCCGACAGAGACCGACAGGGCCCGACAGAGCCCGACAGAGCCCGACAGGGCCCGACAGGGCCCAGTAGAGCCCGACAGAGCCCGACAGGGCCTGACAGAGCCCGACAGAGCCCGACAGAGCCCGATATGGCCCGACAGAGCCCGACAGAGCCCGACAGAGCCCGACAGGGCCCGACAGGGCCCAGTAGAGCCCGACAGAGCCCGACAGAGCCCGACAGAACCCGACAGAGCCCGACAGGGCCCGACAGAGCCCGACAGAGCCCGACAGGGCCCGACAGAGCCCGACAGAGCCCGACAGGGCCCGACAGGGCCCAGTAGAGCCCGACAGAGCCCGACAGAGCCCGACAGGGCCCGACAGGGCCCGACAGGGCCCGACAGAGCCCGACAGAGCCCGACAGGGCCCGACAGAGCCCAGTAGAGCCCGACAGAGCCCGACAGGGCCCGACAGGGCCCAGTAGAGCCCGACAGAGCCCGACAGAGCCCGACAGGGCCCGAAAGAGCCCGACAGAGCCCGACAGAACCCGACAGGGCCCAGTAGAGCCCGACAGAGCCCGACAGAGCCCGACATAACCCGTCAGAGCCCGACAGAGCCCGACAGGGCCCGACAGAGCCCGACAGAGCCCGACAGGGCCCAGTAGAGCCCGACAGAGCTCGACAGAGCCCGAGAGAGCCCGACAGAGCCCGACAGAGCCCGACAGGGCCCAGTAGAGCCCGACAGAGCCCGACAGAGCCCGACAGAGCCCGACAGGGCCCGACAGAGCCCGACAGAGCCCGACAGGGCCCAGTAGAGCCCGACAGAGCCCGACAGAGCCCCACAGAGCCCGACAGAGCCCGACAGGGCCCGACAGAGCCCGACAGAGCCCGACAGGACCCGACAGGGCCCGACAGAGCCCGACAGAGCCCGACAGAGCCCGACAGGGCCCGACAGAGCCCGACAGAGCCCGACAGGGCCCAGTAGAGCCCGACAGAGCCCGACAGAGCCCGACAGAGCCCGACAGAGCCCAACAGAGCCCGACAGAGCCCAGTAGAGCCCGACAGAGCCCGACAGAGCCCGACAGGTCCCGACAGGGCCCAGTAGAGCCCGACAGAGCCCGACAGAGCCCGACAGAGCCCGACAGGGCCCGACAGAGCCCGACAGGGCCCGACAGGGCCCGACAGAGCCCAGTAGAGCCCGACAGAGCCCGACAGAGCCCGACAGAACCCGACAGAGCCCGACAGAGCCCGACAGAGCCCGACAGGGCCCAGTAGAGCCCGACAGAGCCCGACAGAGCCCGACAGAGACCGACAGGGCCCGACAGAGCCCGACAGAGCCCGACAGAGCCCGACAGGGCCCGACAGGGCCCAGGAGAGCCCGACAGAGCCCGACAGGGCCCGACAGAGCCCGACAGAGCCCGACAGAGCCCGATATGGCCTGACAGAGCCCGACAGAGCCCGACAGAGCCCGACAGGGCCCGACAGGGCCCAGTAGAGCCCGACAGAGCCCGACAGAGCCCGACAGAACCCGACAGAGCCCGACAGGGCCCGACAGAGCCCGACAGAGCCCGACAGAGCCCGACAGGGCCCGACAGGGCCCAGTAGAGCCCGACAGAGCCCGACAGAGCCCGACAGGGCCCGACAGAGCCCGACAGAGCCCGACAGGGCCCGACAGGGCCCAGTAGAGCCCGACAGAGCCCGACAGAGCCCGACAGAACCCGTCAGAGCCCGACAGAGCCCGACAGGGCCCGACAGAGCCCGACAGAGCCCGACAGGGCCCAGTACAGCCCGACAGAGCCCGACAGAGCCCGACAGGGCCCGACAGGGCCCAGTAGAGCCCGACAGAGCCCGACAGGGCCCGACAGAGCCCGACAGAGCCCGATATGGCCCGACAGAGCCCGACAGAGCCCGACTGAGCCCGACAGGGCCCGACAGGGCCCAGTAGAGACCGACAGAGCCCGACAGAGCCCGACAGAACCCGACAGGGCCCAGTAGAGCCCGACAGAGCCCGACAGAGCCCGACAGAGCCCGACAGGGCCCAGTAGAGCCCGACAGAGCCCGACAGAGCCCGACAGAGCCCGACAGGCCCGACAGAGCCCGACAGAGCCCGACAGGGCCCAGTAGAGCCCGACAGAGCCCGACAGGGCCCAGTAGAGCCCGACAGAGCCCGACAGAGCCCGACAGAGCCCGACAGGGCCCGACAGAGCCCGACAGGGCCCGACAGAGCCCGACAGAGCCCGACAGGACCCGACAGGGCCCGACAGAGCCCGACAGAGCCCGACAGAGCCCGACAGAGCCCGACAGGGCCCGACAGGGCCCAGTAGAGCCCGACAGAGCCCGACAGAGCCCGACAGAGCCCAACAGAGCCCGACAGAGCCCAGTAGAGCCCGACAGAGCCCGACAGAGCCCGACAGAGCCCGACAGAGCCCGACAGGGCCCGACAGAGCCCGACAGAGCCCGACAGGGCCCAGTAGAGCCCGACAGAGCCCGACAGAGCCCGACAGAGCCCAGTAGAGCCCGACAGAACCCGACAGAGCCCGACAGAGCCCGACAGAGCCCAGTAGAGCCCGACAGAGCCCGACAGGGCCCGACAGGGCCCAGTAGAGCCGGACAGAGCCCGACAGAGCCCAGTAGAGCCCAGTAGAGCCCGACAGAGCCCGACAGAGCCCGACAGAGCCCGACAGGGCCCGACAGAGCCCGACAGAGCCCGACAGAGCCCGACAGGGCCCAGTAGAGCCCGACAGAGCCCGACAGAGCCCAGTAGAGCCCAGTAGAGCCCGACAGGGCCCGACAGGGCCCGACAGGGCCCAGTAGAGCCCGACAGAGCCCGACAGAGCCTGACAGAGCCCGACAGGGACCGACAGGGCCCGACAGAGCCCGACAGAGCCCGACAGGGCCCGACAGGGCCCAGTAGAGCCCGACAGAGCCCGACAGAACCCGACAGAGCCCGACAGGGCCCGACAGAGCCCGACAGAGCCCGACAGGGCCCGACAGAGCCCGACAGAGCCCGACAGGGCCCGACAGGGCCCAGTAGAGCCCGACAGAGCCCGACAGAGCCCGACAGGGCCCGACAGGGCCCGACAGAGCCCAGTAGAGCCCGACAGAGCCCGACAGAGCCCGACAGGGCCCGACAGGGCCCAGTAGAGCCCGACAGAGCCCGACAGAGCCCGACAGGGCCCGACAGAGCCCGACAGAGCCCGACAGGGCCCGACAGAGCCCGACAGAGCCCGACAGGGCCCAGTAGAGCCCGACAGAGCCCGACAGAGCCCGACAGAGCCCGACAGGGCCCGACAGGGCCCAGTAGAGCCCGACAGAGCCCGACAGGGCCCGACAGAGCCCGACAGAGCCCGACAGAGCCCGATATGGCCCGACAGAGCCCGACAGAGCCCGACAGAGCCCGACAGGGCCCGACAGGGCCCAGTAGAGACCGACAGAGCCCGACAGAGCCCGACAGAACCCGACAGAGCCCAGTAGAGCCCGACAGAGCCCGACAGAGCCCGACAGAGCCCGACAGGGCCCAGTAGAGCCCGACAGAGCCCGACAGAGCCCGACAGAGCCCGACAGGCCCGACAGAGCCCGACAGAGCCCGACAGAGCCCGACAGGGCCCAGTAGAGCCCGACAGAGCCCGACAGAGCCCGACAGAGCCCGACAGGGCCCGACAGGGCCCAGTAGAGCCCGACAGAGCCCAGTAGAGCCCGACAGAGCCCGACAGAGCCCGACAGAGCCCGACAGGGCCCGACAGAGCCCGACAGAGCCCGACAGGGCCCAGTAGAGCCCGACAGAGCCCGACAGAGCCCGACAGAGCCCGACAGAGCCCAGTAGAGCCCGACAGAACCCGACAGAGCCCGACAGAGCCCGACAGAGCCCAGTAGAGCCCGACAGAGCCCGACAGGGCCTGACAGGGCCCGACAGGGCCCAGTAGAGCCGGACAGAGCCCGACAGAGCCCAGTAGAGCCCAGTAGAGCCCGACAGAGCCCGACAGAGCCCGACAGAGCCCGACAGGGCCCGACAGGGCCCGACAGAGCCCGACAGGGCCCGACAGAGCCCGACAGAGCCCGACAGGGCCCGACAGGGCCCAGTAGAGCCCGACAAAGCCCGACAGAGCCCAGTAGAGCCCAGTAGAGCCCGACAGGGCCCGACAGGGCCCGACAGGGCCCAGTAGAGCCCGACAGAGCCCGACAGAGCCTGACAGAGCCCGACAGGGACCGACAGGGCCCGACAGAGCCCGACAGAGCCCGACAGGGCCCGACAGGGCCCAGTAGAGCCCGACAGAGCCCGACAGAGCCCGACAGAACCCGACAGAGCCCGACAGGGCCCGACAGAGCCCGACAGAGCCCGACAGGGCCCGACAGGGCCCAGTAGAGCCCGACAGAGCCCGACAGAGCCCGACAGGGCCCGACAGGGCCCGACAGGGCCCAGTAGAGCCCGACAGAGCCCGACAGAGCCCGACAGGGCCCGACAGGGCCCAGTAGAGCCCGACAGAGCCCGACAGAGCCCGACAGGGCCCGACAGAGACCGACAGGGCCCGACAGGGCCTGACAGAGCCCGACAGAGCCCGACAGAGCCCGATATGGCCCGACAGAGCCCGACAGAGCCCGACAGAGCCCGACAGGGCCCGACAGGGCCCAGTAGAGCCCGACAGAGCCCGACAGGGCCCGACAGAGCCCGACAGGGCCTGACAGGGCCCGACAGAGCCCAGTAGAGCCCGACAGAGCCCGACAGAGCCCGACAGGGCCCGACAGGGCCCAGTAGAGCCCGACAGAGCCCGACAGAGCCCGACAGGGCCCGAAAGAGCCCGACAGAGCCCGACAGGGCCCGACAGGGCCCAGTAGAGCCCGACAGAGCCCGACAGAGCCCGACATAACCCGTCAGAGCCCGACAGAGCCCGACAGGGCCCGACAGAGCCCGACAGAGCCCGACAGGGCCCAGTAGAGCCCGACAGAGCCCGACAGAGCCCGACAGAGCCCGACAGAGCCCGACAGGGCCCAGTAGAGCCCGAGAGAGCCCGACAGAGCCCGACAGAGCCTGACAGGGCCCGACAGAGCCCGACAGAGCCCGACAGGGCCCAGTAGAGCCCGACAGAGCCCGACAGAGCCCCACAGAGCCCGACAGAGACCGACAGGCCCGACAGAGCCCGACAGAGCCCGACAGGACCCGACAGGGCCCGACAGAGCCCGACAGAGCCCGACAGAGCCCGACAGGGCCCGACAGGGCCCGACAGAGCCCGACAGGGCCCAGTAGAGCCCGACAGAGCCCGACAGAGCCCGACAGAGCCCAACAGAGCCCGACAGAGCCCAGTAGAGCCCGACAGAGCCCGACAGAGCCCGACAGGTCCCGACAGGGCCCAGTAGAGCCCGACAGAGCCCGACAGAGCCCGACAGAGCCCGACAGGGCCCGACAGAGCCCGACAGAGCCCGACAGGGCCCGACAGGCCCGACAGAGCCCAGTAGAGCCCGACAGAGCCCGACAGAGCCCGACAGAACCCGACAGAGCCCGACAGAGCCCGACAGAGCCCGACAGGGCCCAGTAGAGCCCGACAGAGCCCGACAGAGCCCGACAGAGACCGACAGGGCCCGACAGAGCCCGACAGAGCCCGACAGAGCCCGACAGGGCCCGACAGGGCCCAGGAGAGCCCGACAGAGCCCGACAGGGCCCGACAGAGCCCGACAGAGCCCGACAGAGCCCGATATGGCCTGACAGAGCCCGACAGAGCCCGACAGAGCTCGACAGAGCCCGACAGGGCCCGACAGGGCCCAGTAGAGCCCGACAGAGCCCGACAGAACCCGACAGAGCCCGACAGGGCCCGACAGAGCCCGACAGAGCCCGACAGAGCCCGACAGGGCCCGACAGGGCCCAGTAGAGCCCGACAGAGCCCGACAGAGCCCGACAGGGCCCGACAGGGCCCGACAGGGCCCGACAGAGCCCGACAGGGCCCGACAGGGCCCAGTAGAGCCCGACAGAGCCCGACAGAGCCCGACAGAGCCCGACAGGGCCCGACAGGGCCCAGTAGAGACCGACAGAGCCCGACAGAGCCCGACAGGGCCTGACAGAGCCCGACAGAGCCCGACAGAGCCCGACAGGGCCCGACAGGGCCCAGTAGAGCCCGACAGAGCCCGGCAGAGCCCCGACAGAACCCGACAGAGCCCGACAGGGCCCGACAGAGCCCGACAGAGCCCGACAGGGCCCGACAGAGCCCGACAGAGCCCGACAGGGCCCGACAGGGCCCAGTAGAGCCCGACAGAGCCCGACAGAGCCCGACAGGGCCCGACAGGGCCCGACAGGGCCCGACAGAGCCCAGTAGAGCCCGACAGAGCCCGACAGAGCCCGACAGGGCCCGACAGGGCCCAGTAGAGCCCGACAGAGCCCGACAGAGCCCGACAGGGCCCGACAGAGACCGACAGGGCCCGACAGAGCCCGACAGAGCCCGACAGAGCCCGACAGGGCCCGACAGGGCCCAGTAGAGCCCGACAGAGCCCGACAGGGCCTGACAGAGCCCGACAGAGCCCGACAGAGCCCGACATGGCCCGACAGAGCCCGACAGGGCCCAGTAGAGCCCGACAGAGCCCGACAGAGCCCGACAGGGCCCGACAGGCCCAGTAGAGCCCGACAGAGCCCGACAGAGCCCGACAGGGCCCGACAGGGCCCGACAGGGCCCGACAGAGCCCGACAGAACCCGACAGAGCCCGACAGAGCCTAGTAGAGCCCGACAGAGCCCGACAGAGCCCGACAGGGCCCGACAGGGCCCAGTAGAGCCCGACAGAGCCCGACAGAGCCCGACAGGGCCCGACAGAGCCCGACAGAGCCCGACAGGGCCCGACAGGGCCCAGTAGAGCCCGACAGAGCCCGACAGAGCCCGACAGAACCCGTCAGAGCCCGACAGAGCCCGACAGGGCCCGACAGAGCCCGACAGAGCCCGACAGGGCCCAGTACAGCCCGACAGAGCCCGACAGAGCCCGACAGAGCCCGACAGGGCCCGACAGGGCCCAGTAGAGCCCGACAGAGCCCGACAGGGCCCGACAGAGCCCGACAGAGCCCGATATGGCCCGACAGAGCCCGACAGAGCCCGACTGAGCCCGACAGGGCCCGACAGGGCCCAGTAGAGACCGACAGAGCCCGACAGAGCCCGACAGAACCCGACAGGGCCCAGTAGAGCCCGACAGAGCCCGACAGAGCCCGACAGAGCCCGACAGGGCCCAGTAGAGCCCGACAGAGCCCGACAGAGCCCGACAGAGCCCGACAGGCCCGACAGAGCCCGACAGAGCCCGACAGGGCCCAGTAGAGCCCGACAGAGCCCGACAGGGCCCAGTAGAGCCCGACAGAGCCCGACAGAGCCCGACAGAGCCCGACAGGGCCCGACAGAGCCCGACAGAGCCCGACAGGACCCGACAGGGCCCGACAGAGCCCGACAGGGCCCGACAGAGCCCGACAGAGCCCGACAGAGCCCGACAGGGCCCGACAGGGCCCAGTAGAGCCCGACAGAGCCCGACAGAGCCCGACAGAGCCCAACAGAGCCCGACAGAGCCCAGTAGAGCCCGACAGAGCCCGACAGAGCCCGACAGAGCCCGACAGAGCCCGACAGGGCCCGACAGGGCCCGACAGAGCCCGACAGGGCCCAGTAGAGCCCGACAGAGCCCGACAGAGCCCGACAGAGCCCAGTAGAGCCCGACAGAACCCGACAGAGCCCGACAGAGCCCGACAGAGCCCAGTAGAGCCCGACAGAGCCCGACAGGGCCTGACAGGGCCCGACAGGGCCCAGTAGAGCCGGACAGAGCCCGACAGAGCCCAGTAGAGCCCAGTAGAGCCCGACAGAGCCCGACAGAGCCCGACAGAGCCCGACAGGGCCCGACAGAGCCCGACAGAGCCCGACAGAGCCCGACAGGGCCCAGTAGTGCCCGACAGAGCCCGACAGAGCCCAGTAGAGCCCAGTAGAGCCCGACAGGGCCCGACAGGCCCGACAGGGCCCAGTAGAGCCCGACAGAGCCCGACAGAGCCTGACAGAGCCCGACAGGGACCGACAGGGCCCGACAGAGCCCGACAGAGCCCGACAGGGCCCGACAGGGCCCAGTAGAGCCCGACAGAGCCCGACAGAACCCGACAGAGCCCGACAGGGCCCGACAGAGCCCGACAGAGCCCGACAGGGCCCGACAGAGCCCGACAGAGCCCGACAGGGCCCGACAGGGCCCAGTAGAGCCCGACAGAGCCCGACAGAGCCCGACAGGGCCCGACAGGGCCCGACAGAGCCCAGTAGAGCCCGACAGAGCCCGACAGAGCCCGACAGGGCCCGACAGGGCCCAGTAGAGCCCGACAGAGCCCGACAGAGCCCGACAGGGCCCGACAGAGCCCGACAGAGCCCGACAGGGCCTGACAGAGCCCGACAGAGCCCGACAGGCCCAGTAGAGCCCGACAGAGCCCGACAGAGCCCGACAGAGCCCGACAGGGCCCGACAGGGCCCAGTAGAGCCCGACAGAGCCCGACAGAGCCCGATATGGCCCGACAGAGCCCGACAGAGCCCGACAGAGCCCGACAGGGCCCGACAGGGCCCAGTAGAGACCGACAGAGCCCGACAGAGCCCGACAGAACCCGACAGAGCCCAGTAGAGCCCGACAGAGCCCGACAGAGCCCGACAGAGCCCGACAGGGCCCAGTAGAGCCCGACAGAGCCCGACAGAGCCCGACAGAGCCCGACAGGCCCGACAGAGCCCGACAGAGCCCGACAGAGCCCGACAGGGCCCAGTAGAGCCCGACAGAGCCCGACAGAGCCCGACAGAGCCCGACAGGGCCCGACAGGGCCCAGTAGAGCCCGACAGAGCCCAGTAGAGCCCGACAGAGCCCGACAGAGCCCGACAGAGCCCGACAGAGCCCGACAGGGCCCGACAGAGCCCGACAGAGCCCGACAGGGCCCAGTAGAGCCCGACAGAGCCCGACAGAGCCCGACAGAGCCCGACAGAGCCCAGTAGAGCCCGACAGAACCCGACAGAGCCCGACAGAGCCCGACAGAGCCCAGTAGAGCCCGACAGAGCCCGACAGGGCCTGACAGGGCCCGACAGGGCCCAGTAGAGCCGGACAGAGCCCGACAGAGCCCAGTAGAGCCCAGTAGAGCCCGACAGAGCCCGACAGAGCCCGACAGAGCCCGACAGGGCCCGACAGAGCCCGACAGAGCCCGACAGGGCCCGACAGAGCCCGACAGAGCCCGACAGGGCCCGACAGGGCCCAGTAGAGCCCGACAAAGCCCGACAGAGCCCAGTAGAGCCCAGTAGAGCCCGACAGGGCCCGACAGGGCCCGACAGGGCCCAGTAGAGCCCGACAGAGCCCGACAGAGCCTGACAGAGCCCGACAGGGACCGACAGGGCCCGACAGAGCCCGACAGAGCCCGACAGGGCCCGACAGGGCCCAGTAGAGCCCGACAGAGCCCGACAGAGCCCGACAGAACCCGACAGAGCCCGACAGGGCCCGACAGAGCCCGACAGAGCCCGACAGGGCCCGACAGAGCCCGACAGAGCCCGACAGGGCCCGACAGGGCCCAGTAGAGCCCGACAGAGCCCGACAGAGCCCGACAGGGCCCGACAGGGCCCGACAGGGCCCAGTAGAGCCCGACAGAGCCCGACAGAGCCCGACAGGGCCCGACAGGGCCCAGTAGAGCCCGACAGAGCCCGACAGAGCCCGACAGGGCCCGACAGAGACCGACAGGGCCCGACAGGGCCTGACAGAGCCCGACAGAGCCCGACAGAGCCCGATATGGCCCGACAGAGCCCGACAGAGCCCGACAGAGCCCGACAGGGCCCGACAGGGCCCAGTAGAGCCCGACAGAGCCCGACAGGGCCCGACAGAGCCCGACAGGGCCTGACAGGGCCCGACAGAGCCCAGTAGAGCCCGACAGAGCCCGACAGAGCCCGACAGGGCCCGACAGGGCCCAGTAGAGCCCGACAGAGCCCGACAGAGCCCGACAGGGCCCGAAAGAGCCCGACAGAGCCCGACAGGGCCCGACAGGGCCCAGTAGAGCCCGACAGAGCCCGACAGAGCCCGACATAACCCGTCAGAGCCCGACAGAGCCCGACAGGGCCCGACAGAGCCCGACAGAGCCCGACAGGGCCCAGTAGAGCCCGACAGAGCCCGACAGAGCCCGACAGAGCCCGACAGAGCCCGACAGGGCCCAGTAGAGCCCGAGAGAGCCCGACAGAGCCCGACAGAGCCTGACAGGGCCCGACAGAGCCCGACAGAGCCCGACAGGGCCCAGTAGAGCCCGACAGAGCCCGACAGAGCCCCACAGAGCCCGACAGAGACCGACAGGGCCCGACAGAGCCCGACAGAGCCCGACAGGACCCGACAGGGCCCGACAGAGCCCGACAGAGCCCGACAGAGCCCGACAGGGCCCGACAGGGCCCGACAGAGCCCGACAGGGCCCAGTAGAGCCCGACAGAGCCCGACAGAGCCCGACAGAGCCCAACAGAGCCCGACAGAGCCCAGTAGAGCCCGACAGAGCCCGACAGAGCCCGACAGGTCCCGACAGGGCCCAGTAGAGCCCGACAGAGCCCGACAGAGCCCGACAGAGCCCGACAGGGCCCGACAGAGCCCGACAGAGCCCGACAGGGCCCGACAGGGCCCGACAGAGCCCAGTAGAGCCCGACAGAGCCCGACAGAGCCCGACAGAACCCGACAGAGCCCGACAGAGCCCGACAGAGCCCGACAGGGCCCAGTAGAGCCCGACAGAGCCCGACAGAGCCCGACAGAGACCGACAGGGCCCGACAGAGCCCGACAGAGCCCGACAGAGCCCGACAGGGCCCGACAGGGCCCAGGAGAGCCCGACAGAGCCCGACAGGGCCCGACAGAGCCCGACAGAGCCCGACAGAGCCCGATATGGCCTGACAGAGCCCGACAGAGCCCGACAGAGCCCGACAGAGCCCGACAGGGCCCGACAGGGCCCAGTAGAGCCCGACAGAGCCCGACAGAACCCGACAGAGCCCGACAGGGCCCGACAGAGCCCGACAGAGCCCGACAGAGCCCGACAGGGCCCGACAGGGCCCGACAGGGCCCAGTAGAGCCCGACAGAGCCCGACAGAGCCCGACAGGGCCCGACAGGGCCCGACAGGGCCCGACAGAGCCCAGTAGAGCCCGACAGAGCCCGACAGAGCCCGACAGGGCCCGACAGGGCCCAGTAGAGACCGACAGAGCCCGACAGAGCCCGACAGGGCCTGACAGAGCCCGACAGAGCCCGACAGAGCCCGACAGGGCCCGACAGGGCCCAGTAGAGCCCGACAGAGCCCGGCAGAGCCCGACAGAACCCGACAGAGCCCGACAGGGCCCGACAGAGCCCGACAGAGCCCGACAGGGCCCGACAGAGCCCGACAGAGCCCGACAGGGCCCGACAGGGCCCAGTAGAGCCCGACAGAGCCCGACAGAGCCCGACAGGGCCCGACAGGGCCCGACAGGGCCCGACAGAGCCCAGTAGAGCCCGACAGAGCCCGACAGAGCCCGACAGGGCCCGACAGGGCCCAGTAGAGCCCGACAGAGCCCGACAGAGCCCGACAGGGCCCGACAGAGACCGACAGGGCCCGACAGAGCCCGACAGAGCCCGACAGAGCCCGACAGGGCCCGACAGGGCCCAGTAGAGCCCGACAGAGCCCGACAGGGCCTGACAGAGCCCGACAGAGCCCGACAGAGCCCGACATGGCCCGACAGAGCCCGACAGAGCCCGACAGAGCCCGACAGGGCCCGACAGGGCCCAGTAGAGCCCGACAGAGCCCGACAGAGCCCGACAGAACCCGACAGAGCCCGACAGGGCCCGACAGAGCCCGACAGAGCCCGACAGGGCCTGACAGGGCCCGACAGAGCCCAGTAGAGCCCGACAGAGCCCGACAGAGCCCGACAGGGCCCGACAGGGCCCGAAAGAGCCCGACAGAGCCCGACAGGGCCCGACAGGGCCCAGTAGAGACCGACAGAGCCCGACAGAGCCCGACATAACCCGTCAGAGCCCGACAGAGCCCGACAGGGCCCGACAGAGCCCGACAGAGCCCGACAGGGCTCAGTAGAGCCCGACAGAGCCCGACAGAGCCCGACAGAGACCGACAGAGCCCGACAGGGCCCAGTAGAGCCCGACAGAGCCCGACAGAGCCCGACAGAGCCCGACAGAGCCCGACAGAGCCCGACAGGGCCCAGTAGAGCCCGACAGAGCCCGACAGAGCCCCACAGAGCCCGACAGAGCCCGACAGGGCCCGACAGAGCCCGACAGAGCCCGACAGGACCCGACAGGGCCCGACAGAGCCCGACAGAGCCCGACAGGGCCCGACAGGGCCCGACAGAGCCCGACAGAGCCCGACAGGGCCCAGTAGAGCCCGACAGAGCCCGACAGAGCCCGACAGAGCCCAACAGAGCCCGACAGAGCCCAGTAGAGCCCGACAGAGCCCGACAGAGCCCGACAGGTCCCGACAGGGCCCAGTAGAGCCCGACAGAGCCCGACAGAGCCCGACAGAGCCCGACAGGGCCCGACAGAGCCCGACAGAGCCCGACAGGGCCCGACAGGGCCCGACAGAGCCCAGTAGAGCCCGACAGAGCCCGACAGAACCCGACAGAGCCCGACAGAGCCCACAGAGCCCGACAGGGCCCAGTAGAGCCCGACAGAGCCCGACAGAGCCCGACAGAGACCGACAGGGCCCGACAGAGCCCGACAGAGCCCGACAGAGCCCGACAGGGCCCGACAGGGCCCAGGAGAGCCCGACAGAGCCCGACAGGGCCCGACAGAGCCCGACAGAGCCCGACAGAGCCCGATATGGCCTGACAGAGCCCGACAGAGCCCGACAGAGCCCGACAGGGCCCGACAGGGCCCAGTAGAGCCCGACAGAGCCCGACAGAGCCCGACAGAACCCGACAGAGCCCGACAGGGCCCGACAGAGCCCGACAGAGCCCGACAGAGCCCGACAGGGCCCGACAGGGCCCAGTAGAGCCCTACAGAGCCCGACAGAGCCCGACAGGGCCCGACAGGGCCCGACAGGGCCCGACAGAGCCCGACAGGGCCCGACAGGGCCCGACAGAGCCCAGTAGAGCCCGACAGAGCCCGACAGAGCCCGACAGGGCCCGACAGGGCCCAGTAGAGCCCGACAGAGCCCGACAGAGCCCGACAGGGCCCGACAGAGCCCGACAGAGCCCGACAGGGCCCGACAGGGCCCGACAGGGCCCAGTAGAGCCCGACAGAGCCCGACAGAGCCCGACAGAACCCGTCAGAGCCCGACAGAGCCCGACAGGGCCCGACAGAGCCCGACAGAGCCCGACAGGGCCCAGTACAGCCCGACAGAGCCCGACAGAGCCCGACAGAGCCCGACAGGGCCCGACAGGGCCCAGTAGAGCCCGACAGAGCCCGACAGGGCCCGACAGAGCCCGACAGAGCCCGATATGGCCCGACAGAGCCCGACAGAGCCCGACTGAGCCCGACAGGGCCCGACAGGGCCCAGTAGAGACCGACAGAGCCCGACAGAGCCCGACAGAACCCGACAGGGCCCAGTAGAGCCCGACAGAGCCCGACAGAGCCCGACAGAGCCCGACAGAGCCCGACAGGGCCCAGTAGAGCCCGACAGAGCCCGACAGAGCCCGACAGGCCCGAAAGAGCCCGACAGAGCCCGACAGGGCCCAGTAGAGCCCGACAGAGCCCGACAGGGCCCAGTAGAGCCCGACAGAGCCCGACAGAGCCCGACAGAGCCCGACAGAGCCCGACAGGGCCCGACAGAGCCCGACAGAGCCCGACAGGGCCCAGTAGAGCCCGACAGAGCCCGACAGAGCCCGACAGAGCCCAGTAGAGCCCGACAGAACCCGACAGAGCCCGACAGAGCCCGACAGAGCCCGACAGAGCCCAGTAGAGCCCGACAGAGCCCGACAGGGCCTGACAGGGCCCGACAGGGCCCAGTAGAGCCGGACAGAGCCCGACAGAGCCCAGTAGAGCCCAGTAGAGCCCGACAGAGCCCGACAGAGCCCGACAGAGCCCGACAGGGCCCGACAGAGCCCGACAGAGCCCGACAGGGCCCAGTAGAGCCCGACAGAGCCCGACAGAGCCCAGTAGAGCCCAGTAGAGCCCGACAGGGCCCGACAGGGCCCGACAGGGCCCAGTAGAGCCCGACAGAGCCCGACAGAGCCTGACAGAGCCCGACAGGGACCGACAGGGCCCGACAGAGCCCGACAGAGCCCGACAGGGCCCGACAGGGCCCAGTAGAGCCCGACAGAGCCCGACAGAGCCCGACAGAACCCGACAGAGCCCGACAGGGCCCGACAGAGCCCGACAGAGCCCGACAGGGCCCGACAGAGCCGACAGAGCCCGACAGAGCCCGACAGGGCCCAGTAGAGCCCGACAGAGCCCGACAGAGCCCGACAGGGCCCGACAGGGCCCGACAGAGCCCAGTAGAGCCCGACAGAGCCCGACAGAGCCCGACAGGGCCCGACAGGGCCCAGTAGAGCCCGACAGAGCCCGACAGGGCCCGACAGGGCCCGACAGAGCCCGACAGAGCCCGATATGGCCCGACAGAGCCCGACAGAGCCCGACAGAGCCCGACAGGGCCCGACAGGGCCCAGTAGAGACCGACAGAGCCCGACAGAGCCCGACAGAACCCGACAGAGCCCAGTAGAGCCCGACAGAGCCCGACAGAGCCCGACAGAGCCCGACAGGGCCCAGTAGAGTCCGACAGAGCCCGTCAGAGCCCGACAGAGCCCGACAGGCCCGACAGAGCCCGACAGAGCCCGACAGAGCCCGACAGGGCCCAGTAGAGCCCGACAGAGCCCGACAGGGCCCGACAGTGCCCGACAGAGCCCGACAGAGCCCGACAGAGCCCGACAGGGCCCAGTAGAGCCCGACAGAGCCCGACAGAGCCCGACAGAGCCCGACAGGGCCCGACAGAGCCCGACAGAGCCCGACAGGACCCGACAGGGCCCGACAGAGCCCGACAGGGCCCGACAGAGCCCGACAGAGCCCGACAGAGCCCGACAGGGCCCGACAGAGCCCGACAGAGCCCGACAGGGCCCAGTAGAGCCCGACAGAGCCCGACAGAGCCCGACAGAGCCCAACATAGCCCGACAGAGCCCAGTAGAGCCCGACAGAGCCCGACAGAGCCCGACAGAGCCCGACAGGGCCCGACAGGGCCCAGTAGAGCCCGACAGAGCCCGACAGAGCCCGACAGAGCCCGACAGGGCCCGACAGAGCCCGACAGAGCCCGAAAGGGCCCGACAGGGCCCGACAGGGCCCAGTAGAGCCCGACAGAGCCCGACAGAGCCCGACAGAGCCCGACAGAGCCCGACAGGACCCAGAAGAGCCCGACAGAGCCCGACAGAGCCCGACAGAGACCGACAGGGCCCGACAGAGACCGACAAAGCCCGACAGAGCCCGACAGGGACCGACAGGGCCCAGTAGAGCCCGACAGAGCCCGACAGGGCCCGACAGAGCCCGACAGAGCCCGACAGAGCCCGATATGGCCTGACAGAGCCCGACAGAGCCCGACAGAGCCCGACAGGGCCCGACAGGGCCCAGTAGAGCCCGACAGAGCCCGACAGAGCCCGACAGAACCCGACAGAGCCCGACAGGGCCCGACAGAGCCCGACAGAGCCCGACAGGGCCCGACAGAGCCCGACAGAGCCCGACAGGGCCCGACAGGGCCCAGTAGAGCCCGACAGAGCCCGACAGAGCCCGACAGGGCCCGACAGAGCCCGACAGGGCCCGACAGAGCCCGACAGGGCCCGACAGGGCCCGACAGAGCCCAGTAGAGCCCGACAGAGCCCGACAGGGCCCGACAGGGCCCAGTAGAGCCCGACAGAGCCCGACAGAGCCCGACAGGGGCCGACAGAGCCCGACAGAGCCCGACAGGGCCCGACAGGGCCCGACAGGGCCCAGTAGAGCCCGACAGAGCCCGACAGAGCCCGACAGAACCCGTCAGAGCCCGACAGAGCCCGACAGGGCCCGACAGGGCCCGACAGAGCCCGACAGGGCCCAGTAGAGCCCGACAGAGCCCGACAGGGCCCGACAGGGCCCAGTAGAGCCCGACAGAGCCCGACAGGGCCCGACAGAGCCCTACAGAGCCCGACAGAGCCCGATATGGCCCGACAGAGCCCGACAGAGCCCGACAGAGCCCGACAGAGCCCGACAGAGCCCGACAGGGCCCAGTAGAGCCCGACAGAGCCCGACAGAGCCCGACAGAGCCCGACAGGGCCCGACAGGGCCCGACAGGGCCCGACAGAGCCCGACAGGGCCCAGTAGAGCCCGACAGAGCCCGACAGAGCCCGACAGAGCCCAGTAGAGCCCGACAGAGCCCGACAGAGCCCGACAGAGCCCAGTAGAGCCCGACAGAGCCCGACAGGGCCCGACAGGGCCCAGTAGAACCCGACAGAGCCCGACAGAGCCCAGTAGAGCCCAGTAGAGCCCGACAGAGCCCGACAGAGCCCGACAGAGCCCGACAGAACCCGACAGAGCCCGACAGAGTTCAGTAGAGCCCGACAGAGCCCGACAGGGCCCGACAGAGCCCGACAGAACCCGACAGAGCCCAACAGGGCCCGACAGGGCCCAGTAGAGCCCGACAGAGCCCGACAGGGCCCGACAGAGCCCGACAGAGCCCGACAGAGCCCGATATGGCCCGACAGAGCCCGACAGGGCCCGACAGGGCCCGACAGAGCCCGACAGAGCCCGACAGGGCCCGACAGAGCCCGACAGAGCCCGACAGAGCCCGACAGGGCCCAGTAGAGCCCGACAGAGCCCGACAGAGCCCGACAGAGCCCGACAGAGCCCGACAGGGCCCGACAGAGCCCGACAGAGCCCGACAGAGCCCGACAGGGCCCAGTAGAGCCCGACAGAGCCCGACAGGGCCCGACAGGGCCCGACAGAGCCCAGTAGAGCCCGACAGAGCCCGACAGAGCCCGACAGAGCCCGACAGGGCCCGACAGAGCCCGACAGAGCCCGACAGGGCCCGACAGAGCCCGACAGGGCCCGACAGAGCCCGACAGAGCCCGACAGGGCCCGACAGAGCCCGACAGAGCCCGACAGGGCACGACAGGGCACGACAGAGCCCGACAGGGCCCGACAGAGCCCGACAGAGCCCGACAGAGCCCGACAGAGCCCAGTAGAGCCCAGTAGAGCCCGACAGAGCCCGACAGAGCCCGACAGAGCCCGACAGGGCCCGACAGGGCCCAGTAGAGCCCAACAGAGCCCGACAGAGCCCGACAGAGCCCGACAGAGCCCAGTAGAGCCCGACAGAGCCCGACAGAGCCCGACAGAGCCCGACAGGGCCCGACAGAGCCCGACAGGGCCCGACAGAGCCCGACAGAGCCCGACAGAGCCCGACAGGGCCCGACAGGGCCCGACAGAGCCCGACAGGGCCCGACAGAGCCCGACAGGGCCCGACAGGGCCCGACAGAGCCCAGTAGAGCCCGACAGAGCCCGACAGAGCCCGACAGAACCCGACAGAGCCCGACAGAGTCCAGTAGAGCCCGACAGAGCCCGACAGAGCCCGACAGAGCCCGACAGGGCCCGACAGGGCCCGACAGAGCCCGACAGAGCCCGACAGAGCCCGACAGAGCCCGACAGGGCCCGACAGAGCCCGACAGAGCCCGACAGGGCCCAGTAGAGCCCGACAGAGCCCGACAGAGCCCAGTAGAGCCCGACAGAGCCCGACAGAGCCCGACAGGGCCCGACAGAGCCCGACAGGGCCCGACAGGGCCCGACAGAGCCCGACAGGGCCCAGTAGAGCCCGACAGAGCCCGACAGAGCCTGACAGAGCCCAGTAGAGCCCGACAGAGCCCGACAGAGCCCGACAGAGCCCAGTAGAGCCCGACAGAGCCCGACAGGGCCCGACAGGGCCCGACAGGGCCCAGTAGAGCCCGACAGAGCCCGACAGAGCCCAGTAGAGCCCAGTAGAGCCCGACAGAGCCCGACAGAGCCCGACAGAGCCCGACAGAGCCCGACAGAGCCCGACAGAGCCGACAGAGACCAGTTGAGCCCGACAGAGCCCGACAGAGCCCGACAGGGCCCGACAGGGCCCAGAAGAGCCCGACAGAGCCCGACAGAGCCCGACAGAGCCCGACAGAACCCGACAGAGCCCGACAGGGCCCGACAGGGCCCGACAGAGCCCGACAGAGCCCGACAGGGCCCGACAGAGCCCGACAGAGCCCGACAGGGCCCGACAGAGCCCGACAGAGCCCGACAGAGCCCGACAGGGCCCGACAGAGCCCGACAGAGCCCGACAGGGCCCGACAGGGCCCGACAGGGTCCGACAGAGCCCAGTAGAGCCCGACAGAGCCCGACAGAGCCCGACAGAGCTTGACAGGGCCCGACAGGGCCCAGTAGAGCCCGACAGAGCCCGACAGAGCCCGACAGAGCCCGACAGGGCCCGACAGGGCCCGACAGAGCCCGATAGAGCCCGACAGAGTCCGACAGAGTCCGACAGGGCCCAGTAGAGCCCGACAGAGCCCGACAGAGCCCGACAGAGCCCGACAGAGCCCGACAGAGCCCGACAGGGCCCGACAGGGCCCAGTAGAGCCCGACAGAGCCGAGAGGGCCCGACAGAGCCCGACAGAGCCCGACAGAGCCCGACAGGGCCTGACAGGGCCCGACAGGGCCCGACAGAGCCCGACAGGGCCCAGTAGAGCCCGACAGAGCCCGACAGAGCCCAACAGAACCCGACAGGGCCCAGTAGAGCCCGACAGAGCCCGACAGAGCCCGACAGAGCCCGACAGGGCCCGACAGGGCCCGACAGAGCCCGACAGGGCCCGACAGGGCCCGACAGAGCCCGATATGGCCCGACAGAGCCCGACAGAGCCCGACAGGGCCCGACAGGGCCCGACAGAGCCCGACAGAGCCCGACAGAGCCCGACAGGGCCCGACAGAGCCCGACAGAGCCCGACAGGTCCCAGTAGAGCCCGACAGAGCCCGACAGAGCCCGACAGAGCCCGACAGAGCCCGACAGGGCCCGACAGAGCCCGACAGAGCCCGACAGAGCCCGACAGAGCCCGACAGGGCCCAGTAGAGCCCGACAGAGCCCGACAGGGCCCGACAGGGCCCGACAGAGCCCAGTAGAGCCCGACAGAGCCCGACAGAGCCCGACAGAGCCCGACAGGGCCCGACAGAGCCCGACAGAGCCCGACAGGGCCCGACAGAGCCCGACAGGGCCCGACAGAGCCCGACAGAGCCCGACAGGGCCCGACAGAGCCCGACAGAGCCCGACAGGGCACGACAGAGCCCGACAGAGCCCGACAGGGCCCGACAGGGCCCGACAGAGCCCGACAGAGCCCGACAGAGCCCAGTAGAGCCCAGTAGAGCCCGACAGAGCCCGACAGAGCCCGACAGAGCCCGACAGGGCCCGACAGGGCCCGACAGGGACCAGTAGAGCCCAACAGAGCCCGACAGAGCCCGACAGAGCCCGACAGAGCCCGACAGAGCCCAGTAGAGCCCGACAGAGCCCGACAGAGCCCGACAGAGCCCGACAGGGCCCGACAGAGCCCGACAGGGCCCGACAGAGCCCGACAGAGCCCGACAGAGCCCGACAGGGCCCGACAGGGCCCGACAGAGCCCGACAGGGCCCGACAGAGCCCGACAGGGCCCGACAGGGCCCGACAGAGCCCAGTAGAGCCCGACAGAGCCCGACAGAGCCCGACAGAACCCGACAGAGCCCGACAGAGTCCAGTAGAGCCCGACAGAGCCCGACAGAACCCGACAGAGCCCGACAGGGCCCGACAGGGCCCGACAGAGCCCGACAGAGCCCGACAGAGCCCGACAGAGCCCGACAGGGCCCGACAGAGCCCGACAGAGCCCGACAGGGCCCAGTAGAGCCCGACAGGGCCCAGTAGAGCCCGACAGAGCCCGACAGAGCCCAGTAGAGCCCGACAGAGCCCGACAGAGCCCGACAGGGCCCGACAGAGCCCGACAGGGCCCGACAGGGCCCGACAGAGCCCGACAGGGCCCAGTAGAGCCCGACAGAGCCCGACAAAGCCTGACAGAGCCCAGTAGAGCCCGACAGAGCCCGACAGAGCCCGACAGAGCCCAGTAGAGCCCGACAGAGCCCGACAGGGCCCGACAGGGCCCGACAGGGCCCAGTAGAGCCCGACAGAGCCCGACAGAGCCCAGTAGAGCCCAGTAGAGCCCGACAGAGCCCGACAGAGCCCGACAGAGCCCGACAGAGCCCGACAGAGCCGACAGAGACCAGTTGAGCCCGACAGAGCCCGACAGAGCCCGACAGGGCCCGACAGGGCCCAGAAGAGCCCGATAGAGCCCGACAGAGCCCGACAGAGCCCGACAGAGCCCGACAGAACCCGACAGAGCCCGACAGAGCCCGACAGGGCCCGACAGGGCCCGACAGAGCCCGACAGGGCCCGACAGAGCCCGACAGAGCCCGACAGGGCCCGACAGAGCCCGACAGAGCCCGACAGAGCCCGACAGGGCCCGACAGAGCCCGACAGAGCCCGACAGGGCCCGACAGGGCCCGACAGGGTCCGACAGAGCCCAGTAGAGCCCGACAGAGCCCGACAGAGCCCGACAGAGCCCGACAGGGCCCGACAGGGCCCAGTAGAGCCCGACAGAGCCCGACAGAGCCCGACAGAGCCCGACAGGGCCCGACAGGGCCCGACAGAGCCCGATAGAGCCCGACAGAGTCCGACAGAGTCCGACAGGGCCCAGTAGAGCCCGACAGAGCCCGACAGAGCCCGACAGAGCCCGACAGAGCCCGACAGAGCCCGACAGGGCCCGACAGGGCCCAGTAGAGCCCGACAGAGCCGAGAGGGCCCGACAGAGCCCGACAGAGCCCGACAGAGCCCGACAGGGCCCGACAGGGCCCGACAGGGCCCGACAGAGCCCGACAGGGCCCAGTAGAGCCCGACAGAGCCCGACAGAGCCCAACAGAACCCGACAGGGCCCAGTAGAGCCCGACAGAGCCCGACAGAGCCCGACAGGGCCCGACAGGGCCCGACAGAGCCCGACAGGGCCCGACAGGGCCCGACAGAGCCCGACAGGGCCCGACAGGGCCCGACAGAGCCCGACAGAGCCCGACAGAGCCCGACAGAGCCCGACAGAGCCCGACAGAGCCCGACAGAGCCCGACAGAAACCGACAGAGCCCGACAGAGCCCAGTAGAGCCCAGTAGAGCCCGACAGAGCCCGACAGAGCCCGACAGAGCCCGACAGGGCCCGACAGGGCCCAACAGGGCCCAGTAGTGCCCGACAGAGCCCGACAGAGCCCGACAGAGCCCGACAGAGCCCGACAGAGCCCGACAGGGCCCGACAGAGCCCGACAGAGCCCGACAGGGCCCGACAGGGCCCGACAGAGCCCAGTAGAGCCCGACAGAGCCCGACAGAGCCCGACAGAGCCCGACAGGGCCCGACAGGGCCCGACAGAGCCCGACAGAGCCCGACAGAGCCCGACAGGGCCCGACAGGGCCCGACAGAGCCCGACAGGGCCCGACAGGGCCCGACAGAGCCCGATATGGCCCGACAGAGCCCGACAGAGCCCGACAGGGCCCGACAGGGCCCGACAGAGCCCGACAGAGCCCGACAGAGCCCGACAGGGCCCGACAGAGCCCGACAGAGCCCGACAGGTCCCAGTAGAGCCCGACAGAGCCCGACAGAGCCCGACAGAGCCCGACAGGGCCCGACAGAGCCCGACAGAGCCCGACAGAGCCCGACAGAGCCCGACAGGGCCCAGTAGAGCCCGACAGAGCCCGACAGGGCCCGACAGGGCCCGACAGAGCCCAGTAGAGCCCGACAGAGCCCGACAGAGCCCGACAGAGCCCGACAGGGCCCGACAGAGCCCGACAGGGCCCGACAGAGCCCGACAGAGCCCGACAGGGCCCGACAGAGCCCGACAGAGCCCGACAGGGCACGACAGAGCCCGACAGAGCCCGACAGGGCCCGACAGGGCCCGACAGAGCCCGACAGAGCCCGACAGAGCCCAGTAGAGCCCAGTAGAGCCCGACAGAGCCCGACAGAGCCCGACAGAGCCCGACAGGGCCCGACAGGGCCCGACAGGGCCCAGTAGAGCCCAACAGAGCCCGACAGAGCCCGACAGAGCCCGACAGAGCCCAGTAGAGCCCGACAGAGCCCGACAGAGCCCGACAGAGCCCGACAGGGCCCGACAGAGCCCGACAGGGCCCGACAGAGCCCGACAGAGCCCGACAGAGCCCGACAGGGCCCGACAGGGCCCGACAGAGCCCGACAGGGCCCGACAGAGCCCGACAGAGCCCGACAGGGCCCGACAGAGCCCGACAGAGCCCGACAGGGCCCAGTAGAGCCCGACAGAGCCCGACAGAGCCCAGTAGAGCCCGACAGAGCCCGACAGAGCCCGACAGGGCCCGACAGAGCCCGACAGGGCCCGACAGGGCCCGACAGAGCCCGACAGGGCCCAGTAGAGCCCGACAGAGCCCGACAAAGCCTGACAGAGCCCAGTAGAGCCCGACAGAGCCCGACAGAGCCCGACAGAGCCCAGTAGAGCCCGACAGAGCCCGACAGGGCCCGACAGGGCCCGACAGGGCCCAGTAGAGCCCGACAGAGCCCGACAGAGCCCAGTAGAGCCCAGTAGAGCCCGACAGAGCCCGACAGAGCCCGACAGAGCCCGACAGAGCCCGACAGAGCCCGACAGAGCCGACAGAGACCAGTTGAGCCCGACAGAGCCCGACAGAGCCCGACAGGGCCCGACAGGGCCCAGAAGAGCCCGATAGAGCCCGACAGAGCCCGACAGAGCCCGACAGAGCCCGACAGAACCCGACAGAGCCCGACAGAGCCCGACAGGGCCCGACAGGGCCCGACAGAGCCCGACAGGGCCCGACAGAGCCCGACAGAGCCCGACAGGGCCCGACAGAGCCCGACAGAGCCCGACAGAGCCCGACAGGGCCCGACAGAGCCCGACAGAGCCCGACAGGGCCCGACAGGGCCCGACAGGGTCCGACAGAGCCCAGTAGAGCCCGACAGAGCCCGACAGAGCCCGACAGAGCCCGACAGGGCCCGACAGGGCCCAGTAGAGCCCGACAGAGCCCGACAGAGCCCGACAGAGCCCGACAGGGCCCGACAGGGCCCGACAGAGCCCGATAGAGCCCGACAGAGTCCGACAGAGTCCGACAGGGCCCAGTAGAGCCCGACAGAGCCCGACAGAGCCCGACAGAGCCCGACAGAGCCCGACAGAGCCCGACAGAGCCCGACAGGGCCCGACAGGGCCCAGTAGAGCCCGACAGAGCCGAGAGGGCCCGACAGAGCCCGACAGAGCCCGACAGAGCCCGACAGGGCCCGACAGGGCCCGACAGGGCCCGACAGAGCCCGACAGGGCCCAGTAGAGCCCGACAGAGCCCGACAGAGCCCAACAGAACCCGACAGGGCCCAGTAGAGCCCGACAGAGCCCGACAGAGCCCGACAGAGCCCGACAGGGCCCGACAGGGCCCGACAGAGCCCGACAGGGCCCGACAGGGCCCGACAGAGCCCGACAGGGCCCGACAGAGCCCGACAGAGCCCGACAGGGCACGACAGAGCCCGACAGAGCCCGACAGGGCTCGACAGAGCCCGACAGAGCCCGACAGAGCCCGACAGAAACCGACAGAGCCCGACAGAGCCCAGTAGAGCCCAGTAGAGCCCGACAGAGCCCGACAGAGCCCGACAGAGCCCGACAGAGCCCGACAGGGCCCGACAGGGCCCAACAGGGCCCAGTAGTGCCCGACAGAGCCCGACAGAGCCCGACAGAGCCCGACAGAGCCCGACAGAGCCCGACAGGGCCCGACAGAGCCCGACAGAGCCCGACAGAGCCCGACAGGGCCCGACAGGGCCCGACAGAGCCCAGTAGAGCCCGACAGAGCCCGACAGAGCCCGACAGAGCCCGACAGGGCCCGACAGGGCCCGACAGAGCCCGACAGAGCCCGACAGGGCCCGACAGAGCCCGACAGAGCCCGACAGAGCCCGACAGGGCCCGACAGAGCCCGACAGAGCCCGACAGGGCCCGACAGAGCCCGACAGAGCCCGACAGGGCACGACAGAGCCCGACAGAGCCCGACAGAGCCCGACAGAGCCCAGTAGAGCCCAGTAGAGCCCGACAGAGCCCGACAGAGCCCGACAGAGCCCGACAGGGCCCGACAGGGCCCGACAGGGCCCAGTAGAGCCCGACAGAGCCCGACAGAGCCCGACAGAGCCCGACAGAGCCCAGTAGAGCCCGACAGAGCCCGACAGAGCCCGACAGAGCCCGACAGGGCCCGACAGAGCCCGACAGGGCCCGACAGAGCCCGACAGAGCCCGACAGAGCCCGACAGGGCCCGACAGAGCCCGACAGAGCCCGACAGGGCCCGACAGAGCCCGACAGGGCCCGACAGGGCCCGACAGAGCCCAGTAGAGCCCGACAGAGCCCGACAGAGCCCGACAGAACCCGACAGAGCCCGACAGAGTCCAGTAGAGCCCGACAGAGCCCGACAGAGCCCGACAGAGCCCGACAGAGCCCGACAGGGCCCGACAGGGCCCGACAGAGCCCAGTAGAGCCCGACAGAGCCCGACAGAGCCCGACAGAGCCCGACAGAGCCCGACAGGGCCCGACAGAGCCCGACAGAGCCCGACAGGGCCCAGTAGAGCCCGACAGAGCCCGACAGAGCCCGACAGAGCCCAGTAGAGCCCGACAGAGCCCGACAGAGCCCGACAGGGCCCGACAGGGCCCGACAGAGCCCGACAGGGCCCAGTAGAGCCCGACAGAGCCCGACAGAGCCTGACAGAGCCCAGTAGAGCCCGACAGAGCCCGACAGAGCCCGACAGAGCCCAGTAGAGCCCGACAGAGCCCGACAGGGCCCGACAGGGCCCGACAGGGCCCAGTAGAGCCCGACAGAGCCCAGTAGAGCCCAGTAGAGCCCGACAGAGCCCGACAGAGCCCGACAGAGCCCGACAGAGCCCGACAGAGCCGACAGAGACCAGTTGAGCCCGACAGAGCCCGACAGAGCCCGACAGGGCCCGACAGGGCCCAGAAGAGCCCGATAGAGCCCGACAGAGCCCGACAGAGCCCGACAGGGCCCGACAGAGCCCGACAGAGCCCGACAGAGCCCGACAGGGCCCGACAGAGCCCGACAGAGCCCGACAGAGCCCGACAGAGCCCGACAGGGCCCGACAGAGCCCAGTAGAGCCCGACAGAGCCCGACAGAGCCCGACAGAGCCCGACAGGGCCCGACAGGGCCCAGTAGAGCCCGACAGAGCCCGACAGAGCCCGACAGAGCCCGACAGGGCCCGACAGGGCCCGACAGAGCCCGATAGAGCCCGACAGAGTCCGACAGAGTCCGACAGGGCCCAGTAGAGCCCGACAGAGCCCGACAGAGCCCGACAGAGCCCGACAGAGCCCGACAGAGCCCGACAGGGCCCGACAGGGCCCAGTAGAGCCCGACAGAGCCGAGAGGGCCCGACAGAGCCCGACAGAGCCCGACAGAGCCCGACAGGGCCCGACAGGGCCCGACAGGGCCCGACAGAGCCCGACAGGGCCCAGTAGAGCCCGACAGAGCCCGACAGAGCCCAACAGAACCCGACAGGGCCCAGTAGAGCCCGACAGAGCCCGACAGAGCCCGACAGAGCCCGACAGGGCCCGACAGGGCCCGACAGAGCCCGACAGGGCCCGACAGGGCCCGACAGAGCCCGACAGGGCCCGACAGAGCCCGACAGAGCCCGACAGGGCACGACAGAGCCCGACAGAGCCCGACAGGGCTCGACAGAGCCCGAGAGAGCCCGACAGAGCCCGACAGAAACCGACAGAGCCCGACAGAGCCCAGTAGAGCCCAGTAGAGCCCGACAGAGCCCGACAGAGCCCGACAGAGCCCGACAGGGCCCGACAGGGCCCAACAGGGCCCAGTAGTGCCCGACAGAGCCCGACAGAGCCCGACAGAGCCCGACAGAGCCCGACAGAGCCCGACAGGGCCCGACAGAGCCCGACAGAGCCCGACAGAGCCCGACAGGGCCCGACAGGGCCCGACAGAGCCCAGTAGAGCCCGACAGAGCCCGACAGAGCCCGACAGAGCCCGACAGGGCCCGACAGAGCCCGACAGAGCCCGACAGGGCCCGACAGAGCCCGACAGAGCCCGACAGAGCCCGACAGGGCCCGACAGAGCCCGACAGAGCCCGACAGGGCCCGACAGAGCCCGACAGAGCCCGACAGGGCACGACAGAGCCCGACAGAGCCCGACAGAGCCCGACAGAGCCCAGTAGAGCCCAGTAGAGCCCGACAGAGCCCGACAGAGCCCGACAGAGCCCGACAGGGCCCGACAGGGCCCGACAGGGCCCAGTAGAGCCCGACAGAGCCCGACAGAGCCCGACAGAGCCCGACAGAGCCCAGTAGAGCCCGACAGAGCCCGACAGAGCCCGACAGAGCCCGACAGGGCCCGACAGAGCCCGACAGGGCCCGACAGAGCCCGACAGAGCCCGACAGAGCCCGACAGGGCCCGACAGAGCCCGACAGAGCCCGACAGGGCCCGACAGAGCCCGACAGGGCCCGACAGGGCCCGACAGAGCCCAGTAGAGCCCGACAGAGCCCGACAGAGCCCGACAGAGCCCGACAGAGTCCAGTAGAGCCCGACAGAGCCCGACAGAGCCCGACAGAGCCCGACAGAGCCCGACAGGGCCCGACAGGGCCCGACAGGGCCCGACAGAGCCCAGTAGAGCCCGACAGAGCCCGACAGAGCCCGACAGAGCCCGACAGAGCCCGACAGGGCCCGACAGAGCCCGACAGAGCCCGACAGGGCCCAGTAGAGCCCGACAGAGCCCGACAGAGCCCGACAGAGCCCAGTAGAGCCCGACAGAGCCCGACAGAGCCCGACAGGGCCCGACAGGGCCCGACAGAGCCCGACAGGGCCCAGTAGAGCCCGACAGAGCCCGACAGAGCCTGACAGAGCCCAGTAGAGCCCGACAGAGCCCGACAGAGCCCGACAGAGCCCAGTAGAGCCCGACAGAGCCCGACAGGGCCCGACAGGGCCCGACAGGGCCCAGTAGAGCCCGACAGAGCCCGACAGAGCCCAGTAGAGCCCAGTAGAGCCCGACAGAGCCCGACAGAGCCCGACAGAGCCCGACAGAGCCCGACAGAGCCGACAGAGACCAGTTGAGCCCGACAGAGCCCGACAGAGCCCGACAGGGCCCGACAGGGCCCGACAGGGCCCAGAAGAGCCCGATAGAGCCCGACAGAGCCCGACAGAGCCCGACAGAGCCCGACAGAGCCCGACAGAGCCCGACAGAGCCCGACAGAGCCCGACAGAGCCCGACAGGGCCCGACAGAGCCCGACAGAGCCCGACAGGGCCCGACAGAGCCCGACAGAGCCCGACAGAGCCCGACAGGGCCCGACAGGGCCCGACAGGGCCCGACAGAGCCCGACAGGGCCCGACAGGGCCCGACAGAGCCCAGTAGAGCCCGACAGAGCCCGACAGAGCCCGACAGAGCCCGACAGGGCCCGACAGGGCCCAGTAGAGCCCGACAGAGCCCGACAGAGCCCGACAGAGCCCGACAAGGCCCGACAGGGCCCGACAGAGCCCGATAGAGCCCGACAGAGCCCGACAGAGTCCGACAGGGCCCAGTAGAGCCCGACAGAGCCCGACAGAGCCCGACAGAGCCCGACAGAGCCCGACAGAGCCCGACAGGGCCCGACAGGGCCCAGTAGAGCCCGACAGAGCCGAGAGGGCCCGACAGAGCCCGACAGAGCCCGACAGAGCCCGACAGGGCCCGACAGGGCCCGACAGGGCCCGACAGAGCCCGACAGGGCCCAGTAGAGCCCGACAGAGCCCGACAGAGCCCAACAGAACCCGACAGGGCCCAGTAGAGCCCGACAGAGCCCGACAGAGCCCGACAGAGCCCGACAGGGCCCGACAGGGCCCGACAGAGCCCGACAGGGCCCGACAGGGCCCGACAGAGCCCGACAGGGCCCGACAGAGCCCGACAGAGCCCGACAGGGCACGACAGAGCCCGACAGAGCCCGACAGGGCTCGACAGAGCCCGACAGAGCCCGACAGAGCCCGACAGAAACCGACAGAGCCCGACAGAGCCCAGTAGAGCCCAGTAGAGCCCGACAGAGCCCGACAGAGCCCGACAGAGCCCGACAGGGCCCGACAGGGCCCAACAGGGCCCAGTAGTGCCCGACAGAGCCCGACAGAGCCCGACAGAGCCCGACAGAGCCCGACAGGGCCCGACAGAGCCCGACAGAGCCCGACAGAGCCCGACAGAGGCCGACAGGGCCCGACAGGGCCCGACAGAGCCCGACAGGGCCCGACAGGGCCCGACAGGGCCCGACAGAGCCCAGTAGAGCCCGACAGAGCCCGACAGAGCCCGACAGAACCCGACAGAGCCCGACAGAGTCCAGTAGAGCCCGAAAGAGCCCGACAGAGCCCGACAGAGCCCGACAGGGCCCGACAGGGCCCAGTAGAGCCCGACAGAGCCCGACAGAGCCCGACAGATCCCGACAGGGCCCGACAGGGCCCAGAAGAGCCCGACAGAGCCCGACAGAGCCCGACAGAACCCGACAGAGCCCGACAGAGCCCGAAAGAGCCCGACAGGGCCCGACAGAGCCCGACAGAGCCCGACAGGGCCCAGTAGAGACCGACAGAGCCCGACAGAGCCCAGTAGAGCCCAATAGAGCCCGACAGAGCCCGACAGAGCCCGACAGAGCCCGACAGAGACCAGTTGAGCCCGACAGAGCCCGACAGAGCCCGACAGAGCCCGACACAGCCCGACAGAGCCCGACAGAGCCCGACAGAGCCCGACAGAGCCCGACAGAGCCCAGTAGAGCCCAATAGAGCCCGACAGAGCCCGACAGAGCCCGACAGAGCCCGACAGAGCCCGACAGAGACCAGTTGAGCCCGACAGAGCCCGACAGAGCCCGACAGAGCCCGACAGGGCCCGACAGGGCCCGACAGGGCCCGACAGGGCCCAGTAGAGCCCGACAGAGCCCGACAGAGCCCGACAGAGCCCGACAGGGCCCGACAGGGCCCGACAGGGCCCAGTAGAGCCCGACAGAGCCCGACAGAGCCCGACAGAGCCCAGTAGAGCCCGACAGAGCCCGACAGAGCCCGACAGAGCCCGACAGAGCCCAGTAGAGCCCGACAGAGCCCGACAGGGCCCGACAGGGCCCGACAGGGCCCAGTAGAGCCCGACAGAGCCCGACAGAGCCCAGTAGAGCCCAGTAGAGCCCAGTAGAGCCCGACAGAGCCCGACAGAGCCCGACAGAGCCCGACAGAGCCCGACAGAGACCAGTTGAGCCCGACAGAGCCCGACAGGGCCCGACAGGGCCCGACAGGGCCCAGAAGAGCCCGATAGAGCCCGACAGAGCCCGACAGAACCCAACAGAGCCCGACAGAGCCCGACAGAGCCCGACAGGGCCCCACAGAGCCCGACAGAGCCCGACAGAGCCCGACAGAGCCCGACAGGGCCCGACAGAGCCCGACAGGGCCCGACAGAGCCCGACAGAGCCCGACAGGGCCCGACAGGGCCCAACAGGGCCCGACAGAGCCCAGTAGAGCCCGACAGAGCCCGACAGAGCCCGACAGAGCCCGACAGAGCCCGACAGAGCCCGACAGGGCCCAGTAGAGCCCGACAGAGCCCGACAGAGCCCGACAGAGCCCGAGAGGGCCCGACAGAGCCCGACAGGGCCCGACAGAGCCCGACAGAGTCCGAGAGGTCCCAGTAGAGTCCGACAGAGCCCGACAGAGCCCGACAGAGCCCGACAGGGCCCGACAGAGCCCGACAGAGCCCGACAGGGCCCGACAGGGCCCAGTAGAGCCCGACAGAGCCGAGAGGGCCCGACAGAGCCTGACAGAGCCCGACAGAGCCCGACAGAGCCCGACAGGGCCCGACAGGGCCCGACAGGGCCCAGTAGAGCCCGACAGAGCCCGACAGAGCCCGACAGAACCCGACAGGGCCCAGTAGAGCCCGACAGAGCCCGACAGAGCCCGACAGAACCCGACAGGGCCCGACAGAGCCCGACAGAGCCCGACAGGGCCCGACAGGGCCCGACAGAGCCCGACAGGGCCCGACAGGGCCCGACAGAGCCCGACAGGGCCCGACAGAGCCCGACAGAGACCGATAGGGCACGACAGAGCCCGACAGAGCCCGACAGGGCCCGACAGGGCCCGACAGAGCCCGACAGAGCCCGACAGAGCCCGACAGAGCCCGACAGAGCCCAGTAGAGCCCAGTAGAGCCCGACAGAGCCCGACAGAGCCCGACAGGGCCCGACAGGGCCCGACAGAGCCCGACAGGGCCCGACAGAGCCCGACAGAGCCCGACAGGGCCCGACAGAGCCCGACAGAACCCGTCAGAACCCGACAGGGCCTGACAGAGCCCGACAGAGCCCGACAGAGACCGACAGGGCCCGACAGAGCCCGACAGAACCCGACAGAGCCCGACAGGGCCCGACAGGGCCCAGTAGAGCCCGACAGAGCCCGACAGGGCCCGACAGAGCCCGACAGAGCCCGACAGAGCCCGATATGGCCCGACAGAGCCCGACAGAGCCCGACAGGGCCCGACAGGGCCCAGTAGAGCCCGACAGAGCCCGACAGAGCCCGACAGAACCCGACAGGGCCCAGTAGATCCCGACAGAGCCCGACAGAGCCCGACAGGGCCCGACAGGGCCCGACAGGGCCCGACAGAGCCCGACAGGGCCCAGTAGAGCCCGACAGAGCCCGACAGAGCCCGACAGAACCCGACAGGGCCCAGTAGATCCCGACAGAGCCCGACAGAGCCCGACAGGGCCCGACAGGGCCCGACAGGGCCCGACAGAGCCCGACAGAGCCCGACAGGGCCCGACAGGGCCCGACAGGGCGCAGTAGAGCCCGACAGAGCCCGACAGGGCCCGACAGAGCCCGACAGAGCCCGACAGAGCCCGACAGGGCCCAGTAGAGCCCGACAGAGCCCGACAGAGCCCGACAGAGCCCGACAGGGCCCGACAGAGCCCGACAGAGCCCGACAGAGCCCGACAGGACCCGACAGGGCCCGACAGGGCCCGACAGGGCCCGACAGGGCCCGACAGAGCCCGACAGAGCCCGACAGGGCCCGACAGGGCCCGACAGAGCCAGACAGGGCCCAGTAGAGCCCGACAGAGCCCGACAGAGCCCGATAGAGCCCAACAGAGCCCGACAGAGCCCAGTAGAGCCCGACAGAGCCCGACAGAGCCCGACAGAGCCCGACAGAGCCCGACAGAGCCCGACAGGTCCCAGTAGAGCCCGACAGAGCCCGACAGGGCCCGACAGGGCCCGACAGAGCCCGACAGAGCCCGACAGAGCCCGACAGAGCCCGACAGAGCCCAGTAGAGCCCAGTAGAGCCCGACAGAGCCCGACAGAGCCCGACAGAGCCCGACAGAGCCCGACAGGGCCCGACAGGGCCCGACAGGGCCCGACAGGGCCCGACAGAGCCCGACAGAGCCCGACAGGGCCCGACAGAGCCCGACAGAACCCGTCAGAACCCGACAGGGCCTGACAGAGCCCGACAGAGCCCGACAGAGACCGACAGGGCCCGACAGAGCCCGACAGAACCCGACAGAGCCCGACAGGGCCCGACAGGGCCCAGTAGAGCCCGACAGAGCCCGACAGGGCCCGACAGAGCCCGACAGAGCCCGACAGAGCCCGATATGGCCCGACAGAGCCCGACAGAGCCCGACAGGGCCCGACAGGGCCCAGTAGAGCCCGACAGAGCCCGACAGAGCCCGACAGAACCCGACAGGGCCCAGTAGATCCCGACAGAGCCCGACAGAGCCCGACAGGGCCCGACAGGGCCCGACAGGGCCCGACAGAGCCCGACAGGGCCCAGTAGAGCCCGACAGAGCCCGACAGGGCCCGACAGAGCCCGACAGAGCCCGACAGAGCCCGACAGGGCCCGACAGGGCGCAGTAGAGCCCGACAGAGCCCGACAGGGCCCGACAGAGCCCGACAGAGCCCGACAGAGCCCGACAGGGCCCAGTAGAGCCCGACAGAGCCCGACAGAGCCCGACAGAGCCCGACAGAGCCCGACAGAGCCCGACAGAGCCCGACGGGGCCCGACAGAGCCCGACAGAGCCCGACAGAGCCCGACAGAGCCCAGTAGAGCCCAGTAGAGCCCGACAGAGCCCGACAGAGCCCGACAGAGCCCGACAGGGCCCGACAGGGCCCGACAGGGCCCAGTAAAGCCCGACAGAGCCCGACAGAGCCCGACAGAGCCCGACAGAGCCCGACAGAGCCCAGTAGAGCCCGACAGAGCCCGACAGAGCCCGACAGAGCCCGACAGGGCCCGACAGGGCCCGACAGGGCCCGACAGGGCCCGACAGAGCCCGACAGAGCCCGACAGGGCCCGACAGAGCCCGACAGGGCCCGACAGGGCCCGACAGGGCCCGACAGGGCCCGACAGAGCCCAGTAGAGCCCGACAGAGCCCGACAGAGCCCGACAGAACCCGACAGAGCCCGACAGAGTCCAGTAGAGCCCGACAGAGCCCGACAGAGCCCGACAGAGCCCGACAGAGCCCGACAGGGCCCGACAGGGCCCAGTAGAGCCCGACAGAGCCCGACAGAGCCCGACAGAGCCCGACAGGGCCCGACAGAGCCCGACAGAGCCCGACAGGGCCCAGTAGAGCCCGACAGAGCCCGACAGAGCCCGACAGAGCCCAGTAGAGCCCGACAGAGCCCGACAGAGCCCGACAGAGCCCGACAGGGCCCGACAGAGCCCGACAGGGCCCGACAGGGCCCGACAGAGCCCGACAGAGCCCGACAGAGCCCGACAGAGCCCGACAGAGCCTGACAGAGCCCAGTAGAGCCCGACAGAGCCCGACAGAGCCCGACAGAGCCCGACAGAGCCCAGTAGAGCCCGACAGAGCCCGACAGGGCCCGACAGGGCCCGACAGGGCCCAGTAGAGCCCGACAGAGCCCGACAGAGCCCAGTAGAGCCCAGTAGAGCCCGACAGAGCCCGACAGAGCCCGACAGAACCCGACAGAGCCCGACAGAGACCAGTTGAGCCCGACAGAGCCCGACAGAGCCCGACAGGGCCCGACAGGGCCCAGAAGAGCCCGATAGAGCCCGACAGAGCCCGACAGAGCCCGACAGAGCCCGACAGAACCCGACAGAGCCCGACAGAGCCCGACAGGGCCCGACAGAGCCCGACAGAGCCCGACAGAGCCCGACAGAGCCCGACAGGGCCCGACAGAGCCCGACAGAGCCCGACAGAGCCCGACAGGGCCCGACAGGGCCCGACAGAGCCCGACAGGGCCCGACAGGGCCCGACAGGGTCCGACAGAGCCCAGTAGAGCCCGACAGAGCCCGACAGAGCCCGACAGAGCCCGACAGAGCCCGACAGGGCCCAACAGGGCCCAACAGGGCCCAGTAGAGCCCGACAGAGCCCGACAGAGCCCGACAGAGCCCGACAGAGCCCGATAGAGCCCGACAGGGCCCGACAGAGCCCGATAGAGCCCGACAGAGCCCGACAGAGTCCGACAGGGCCCAGTAGAGCCCGACAGAGCCCGACAGAGCCCAACAGAACCCGACAGGGCCCAGTAGAGCCCGACAGAGCCCGACAGAGCCCGACAGAGCCCGACAGGGCCCGACAGGGCCCGACAGGGCCCGACAGGGCCCGACAGGGCCCGACAGAGCCCGACAGGGCCCGACAGAGCCCGACAGAGCCCGACAGGGCACGACAGAGCCCGACAGAGCCCGACAGGGCTCAACAGAGCCCGACAGAGCCCGACAGAGCCCGACAGAAACCGACAGAAACCGACAGAGCCCAGTAGAGCCCAGTAGAGCCCGACAGAGCCCGACAGAGCCCGACAGAGCCCGACAGAGCCCAACAGGGCCCAGTAGTGCCCGACAGAGCCCGACAGAGCCCGACAGAGCCCGACAGAGCCCGACAGGGCCCGACAGGGCCCGACAGGGCCCGACAGAGCCCGACAGAGCCCGACAGGGCCCGACAGAGCCCGACAGGGCCCGACAGGGCCCGACAGAGCCCAGTAGAGCCCGACAGAGCCCGACAGAGCCCGACAGAACCCGACAGAGCCCGACAGAGTCCAGTAGAGCCCGACAGAGCCCGACAGAGCCCGACAGAGCCCGACAGAGCCCGACAGGGCCCGACAGGGCCCGACAGGGCCCAGTAGAGCCCGACAGAGCCCGACAGAGCCCGACAGAGCCCGACAGGGCCCGACAGGGCCCAGAAGAGCCCGACAGAGCCCGACAGAGCCCGACAGAACCCGACAGAGCCCGACAGAGCCCGACAGAGCCCGACAGGGCCCGACAGGGCCCGACAGAGCCCGACAGAGCCCAGTAGAGACCGACAGAGCCCGACAGAGCCCAGTAGAGCCCAATAGAGCCCGACAGAGCCCGACAGAGCCCGACAGAGCCCGACAGAGCCCGACAGAGACCAGTTGAGCCCGACAGAGCCCGACAGAGCCCGACAGAGCCCGACAGAGCCCGACAGAGCCCGACAGGGCCCGACAGGGCCCGACAGAGCCCAGTAGAGCCCGACAGAGCCCGACAGAGCCCGACAGAGCCCGACAGGGCCCGACAGGGCCCAGTAGAGCCCGACAGAGCCCGACAGAGCCCAGTAGAGCCCGACAGAGCCCGACAGAGCCCGACAGAGCCCAGTAGAGCCCGACAGAGCCCGACAGGGCCCGACAGGGCCCGACAGGGCCCAGTAGAGCCCGACAGAGCCCGACAGAGCCCAGTAGAGCCCAGTAGAGCCCGACAGAGCCCGACAGAGCCCGACAGAACCCGACAGAACCCGACAGAGCCCGACAGAGACCAGTTGAGCCCGACAGAGCCCGACAGAGCCCGACAGGGCCCGACAGGGCCCAGAAGAGCCCGATAGAGCCCGACAGAGCCCGACAGAACCCGACAGAGCCCGACAGAGCCCGACAGGGCCCCACAGAGCCCGACAGAGCCCGACAGAGCCCGACAGGGCCCGACAGAGCCCGACAGGGCCCGACAGAGCCCGACAGAGCCCGACAGAGCCCGACAGGGCCCGACAGGGCCCGACAGGGCCCGACAGAGCCCAGTAGAGCCCGACAGAGCCCGACAGAGCCCGACAGAGCCCGACAGAGCCCGACAGGGCCCAGTAGAGCCCGACAGAGCCCGACAGAGCCCGACAGAGCCCGACAGAGCCCGACAGGGCCCGACAGAGCCCGATAGAGCCCGACAGAGTCCGAGAGGGCCCAGTAGAGCCCGACAGAGCCCGACAGAGCCCGACAGAGCCCGACAGGGCCCGACAGAGCCCGACAGAGCCCGACAGGGCCCGACAGGGCCCAGTAGAGCCCGACAGAGCCGAGAGGGCCCGACAGAGCCCGACAGAGCCCGACAGAGCCCGACAGAGCCCGACAGAGCCCGACAGGGCCCAGTAGAGCCCGACAGAGCCCGACAGAGCCCGACAGGGCCCAGTAGAGCCCGACAGAGCCCGACAGAGCCCGACAGGGCCCGACAGGGCCCGACAGAGCCCGACAGGGCCCGACAGGGCCCGACAGGGCCCGACAGAGCCCGATAGGGCACGACAGAGCCCGACAGAGCCCGACAGGGCCCGACAGAGCCCGACAGAGCCCGACAGAGCCCGACAGAAACCGACAGAGCCCGACAGAGCCCAGTAGAGCCCAGTAGAGCCCGACAGAGCCCGACAGAGCCCGACAGAGCCCGACAGGGTCCGACAGGGCCCGACAGGGCCCGACAGAGCCCGACAGAGCCCGACAGGGCCCGACAGAGCCCGACAGAACCCGTCAGAGCCCGACAGGGCCTGACAGAGCCCAACAGAGCCCGACAGAGACCGACAGGGCCCGACAGGGCCCGACAGAGCCCGACAGAACCCGACAGAGCCCGACAGGGCCCGACAGGGCCCAGTAGAGCCCGACAGAGCCCGACAGGGCCCGACAGAGCCCGACAGAGCCCGACAGAGCCCGATATGGCCCGACAGAGCCCGACAGAGCCCGACAGAGCCCGACAGGGCCCGACAGGGCCCAGTAGAGCCCGACAGAGCCCGACAGAGCCCGACAGAACCCGACAGGGCCCAGTAGATCCCGACAGAGCCCGACAGAGCCCGACAGGGCCCGACAGGGCCCGACAGGGCCCGACAGGGCCCGACAGGGCCCAGTAGAGCCCGACAGAGCCCGACAGAGCCCGACAGGGCCCGACAGGGCCCGACAGGGCCCGACAGAGCCCGACAGAGCCCGACAGGGCCCGACAGGGCCCGACAGGGCGCAGTAGAGCCCGACAGAGCCCGACAGGGCCCGACAGAGCCCGACAGAGCCCGACAGAGCCCGACAGGGCCAGACAGAGCCCGACAGGGCCCGACAGGGCCCGACAGAGCCCAGTAGAGCCCGACAGAGCACGACAGAGCCCGACAGAACCCGACAGAGCCCGACAGAGTCCAGTAGAGCCCGACAGAGCCCGACAGAGCCCGACAGAGCCCGACAGAGCCCGACAGGGCCCGACAGGGCCCGACAGGGCCCAGTAGAGCCCGACAGAGCCCGACAGAGCCCAGTAGAGCCCAGTAGAGCCCGACAGAGCCCGACAGAGCCCGACAGAACCCGACAGAGCCCGACAGAGACCAGTTGAGCCCGACAGAGCCCGACAGAGCCCGACAGGGCCCGACAGGGCCCAGAAGAGCCCGATAGAGCCCGACAGAGCCCGACAGAGCCCGACAGAGCCCGACAGAACCCGACAGAGCCCGACAGAGCCCGACAGGGCCCGACAGAGCCCGACAGAGCCCGACAGAGCCCGACAGAGCCCGACAGGGCCCGACAGAGCCCGACAGAGCCCGACAGAGCCCGACAGGGCCCGACAGGGCCCGACAGAGCCCGACAGGGCCCGACAGGGCCCGACAGGGTCCGACAGAGCCCAGTAGAGCCCGACAGAGCCCGACAGGGCCCGACAGAGCCCGACAGAAACCGACAGAGCCCGACAGAGCCCAGTAGAGCCCAGTAGAGCCCGACAGAGCCCGACAGAGCCCGACAGAGCCCGACAGGGTCCGACAGGGCCCGACAGGGCCCGACAGAGCCCGACAGAGCCCGACAGGGCCCGACAGAGCCCGACAGAACCCGTCAGAGCCCGACAGGGCCTGACAGAGCCCAACAGAGCCCGACAGAGACCGACAGGGCCCGACAGGGCCCGACAGAGCCCGACAGAACCCGACAGAGCCCGACAGGGCCCGACAGGGCCCAGTAGAGCCCGACAGAGCCCGACAGGGCCCGACAGAGCCCGACAGAGCCCGACAGAGCCCGATATGGCCCGACAGAGCCCGACAGAGCCCGACAGAGCCCGACAGGGCCCGACAGGGCCCAGTAGAGCCCGACAGAGCCCGACAGAGCCCGACAGAACCCGACAGGGCCCAGTAGATCCCGACAGAGCCCGACAGAGCCCGACAGGGCCCGACAGGGCCCGACAGGGCCCGACAGGGCCCGACAGGGCCCAGTAGAGCCCGACAGAGCCCGACAGAGCCCGACAGGGCCCGACAGGGCCCGACAGGGCCCGACAGAGCCCGACAGAGCCCGACAGGGCCCGACAGGGCCCGACAGGGCGCAGTAGAGCCCGACAGAGCCCGACAGGGCCCGACAGAGCCCGACAGAGCCCGACAGAGCCCGACAGGGCCAGACAGAGCCCGACAGGGCCCGACAGGGCCCGACAGAGCCCAGTAGAGCCCGACAGAGCACGACAGAGCCCGACAGAACCCGACAGAGCCCGACAGAGTCCAGTAGAGCCCGACAGAGCCCGACAGAGCCCGACAGAGCCCGACAGAGCCCGACAGGGCCCGACAGGGCCCGACAGGGCCCAGTAGAGCCCGACAGAGCCCGACAGAGCCCAGTAGAGCCCAGTAGAGCCCGACAGAGCCCGACAGAGCCCGACAGAACCCGACAGAGCCCGACAGAGACCAGTTGAGCCCGACAGAGCCCGACAGAGCCCGACAGGGCCCGACAGGGCCCAGAAGAGCCCGATAGAGCCCGACAGAGCCCGACAGAGCCCGACAGAGCCCGACAGAACCCGACAGAGCCCGACAGAGCCCGACAGGGCCCGACAGAGCCCGACAGAGCCCGACAGAGCCCGACAGAGCCCGACAGGGCCCGACAGAGCCCGACAGGGCCCGACAGGGCCCGACAGGGCCCGACAGGGCCCAGTAGAGCCCGACAGAGCCCGACAGAGCCCGACAGGGCCCGACAGGGCCCGACAGGGCCCGACAGGGCCCAGTAGAGCCCGACAGAGCCCGACAGAGCCCAGTAGAGCCGGACAGAGCCCGACAGAGCCCGACAGAGCCCGACAGAGCCCGACAGAGCCCAGTAGAGCCCGACAGAGCCCGACAGGGCCCGACAGGGCCCGACAGGGCCCAGTAGAGCCCGACAGAGCCCAGTAGAGCCCAGTAGAGCCCGACAGAGCCCGACAGAGCCCGACAGAGCCCGACAGAGCCCGACAGAAACCGACAGAGCCCGACAGAGACCAGTTGAGCCCGACAGAGCCCGACAGAGCCCGACAGGGCCCGACAGGGCCCAGAAGAGCCCGATAGAGCCCGACAGAGCCCGACAGAGCCCGACAGAGCCCGACAGAGCCCGACAGAGCCCGACAGGGCCCCACAGAGCCCGACAGAGCCCGACAGAGACCGACAGGGCCCGACAGAGCCCGACAGGGCCCGACAGAGCCCGACAGAGCCCGACAGAGCCCGACAGGGCCCGACAGGGCCCGACAGGGCCCGACAGAGCCCAGTAGAGCCCGACAGAGCCCGACAGAGCCCGACAGAGCCCGACAGGGCCCAGTAGAGCCCGACAGAGCCCGACAGAGCCCGACAGAGGCCGACAGAGCCCGACAGGGCCCGACAGGGCCCGATAGAGCCCGACAGAGTCCGAGAGGGCCCAGTAGAGCCCGACAGAGCCCGACAGAGCCCGACAGAGCCCGACAGGGCCCGACAGGGCCCGACAGAGCCCGACAGGGCCCGACAGGGCCCAGTAGAGCCCGACAGAGCCGAGAGGGCCCGACAGAGCCCGACAGAGCCCGACAGAGCCCGACAGAGCCCGACAGGGCCCGACAGGGCCCGACAGGGCCCAGTAGAGCCCGACAGAGCCCGACAGAGCCCGACAGAACCCGACAGGGCCCAGTAGAGCCCGACAGAGCCCGACAGAGCCCGACAGGGCCCGACAGAGCCCGACAGAGCCCGACAGGGCCCGACAGGGCCCGACAGGGCCCGACAGAGCCCGATAGGGCACGACAGAGCCCGACAGAGCCCGACAGGGCCCGACAGGGCCCGACAGAGCCCGACAGAGCCCGACAGAAACCGACAGAAACCGACAGAGCCCAGTAGAGCCCAGTAGAGCCCGACAGAGCCCGACAGAGCCCGACAGAGCCCGACAGAGCCCGACAGAGCCCGACAGGGTCCGACAGGGCCCGACAGGGCCCGACAGGGCTCGACAGAGCCCGACAGAGCCCGACAGGGCCCGACAGAGCCCGACAGAACCCGTCAGAGCCCGACAGGGCCTGACAGAGCCCGACAGAGCCCGACAGAGACCGACAGGGCCCGACAGAGCCCGACAGAACCCGACAGAGCCCGACAGGGCCCGACAGGGCCCAGTAGAGCCCGACAGAGCCCGACAGGGCCCGACAGAGCCCGACAGAGCCCGACAGAGCCCGATATGGCCCGACAGAGCCCGACAGAGCCCGACAGAGCCCGACAGGGCCCGACAGGGCCCAGTAGAGCCCGACAGAGCCCGACAGAGCCCGACAGAACCCGACAGGGCCCAGTAGATCCCGACAGAGCCCGACAGAGCCCGACAGGGCCCAACAGGGCCCGACAGGGCCCAGTAGAGCCCGACAGAGCCCGACAGAGCCCGACAGGGCCCGACAGGGCCCGACAGGGCCCGACAGAGCCCGACAGAGCCCGACAGGGCCCGACAGGGCCCGACAGGGCGCAGTAGAGCCCGACAGAGCCCGACAGGGCCCGACAGAGCCCGACAGAGCCCGACAGAGCCCGACAGGGCCCAGTAGAGCCCGACAGAGCCCGACAGAGCCCGACAGAGCCCGACAGAGCCCGACAGAGCCCGACAGAGCCCGACAGGGCCCGACAGAGCCCGACAGAGCCCGACAGGACCCGACAGGGCCCGACAGGGCCCGACAGGGCCCGACAGGGCCCGACAGAGCCCGACAGAGCCCGACAGGGCCCGACAGAGCCCGACAGAGCCAGACAGGGCCCAGTAGAGCCCGACAGAGCCCGACAGAGCCCGATAGAGCCCAACAGAGCCCGACAGAGCCCAGTAGAGCCCGACAGAGCCCGACAGAGCCCGACAGAGCCCGACAGAGCCCGACAGGTCCCAGTAGAGCCCGACAGAGCCCGACAGAGCCCGACAGAGCCCAGTAGAGCCCGACAGAACCCGACAGAGCCCGACAGAGCCCGACAGAGGCCAGTAGAGCCCGACAGGGCCCGACAGGGCCCGACAGGGCCCAGTAGAGCCCGACAGAGCCCGACAGAGCCCGACAGAGCCCAGTAGAGCCTGACAGAGCCCGACAGAGCCCGACAGAGCCCGACAGGGCCCGACAGAGCCCGACAGAGCCCGACA